>NW_027219776.1:0-114662 GCF_027580195.1 Bos mutus | reverse complement strand
CTACCAATATAAGCCTTCCAGGGAGTTCCATTTACCTCAGTTGGGGTACTCACTACCAGCAATATTGTCTGTCCTATGTGAAATGTAAATTCTGTAACACAACTCTCATCTGCCCTTCTTCAGTGACTCTGATTATCACAATTGTCTGTACCTCTGACAATGTCATTCTTTCCTTGTTTCAATGCCTGAGTCATATTCCGTCATGAACCCCTACCCCATTCCTTTATCTGTTCATCTCTCTGTCCCCGTGTATGTCCTTTAATTTCATCTCTGGGCATTGGGAATCCTGCTGCAGTGCATGCTCTTGGGCATGTGGTTTTCAAAGTCTGTGTATTTCTGAAGTATCATAGGAGTGGAGAAGCCCTGTCATATTTTCTATTTTTTTTTTTTTGTATAAAGTCACGTGGACAGTGATTCTTATACTGGCTCCTCCCACTGATATACCCTCACTACTATAAAAGGATCCCGCTGACTAATGTTAATCTACCATTTCTGGCCTGGTCTGTTTTCCACGGTGGCCTTTTTCACTGGTCAGAGTTGATGTCTTGTGGCAGTTTGTATCTCTGATAACAAACTTTGTGGAGTACTATTCATGGGCTTTTTGCTTTTAGAAAGCACTTTGAGTTGTATTTTCCTGTTGATATTTTCTTCCTGAGAGTGTTCCAGTTGTGTGTGTGTGTGTGTGTGTGTGTGTGTGTGTGTGTGTGTGTGTGTGTGTGTTGTGTGTTTATTTATTTATTTAATTTTGGGTGTGTGACCTTGACATGTTCAAGGGTGGGTGTCCTGTCGAGTCCAGAGGCCTTGTGAATATCAGATGTCCATCAGCGATAGTTTTGATGCTGCAGTTGCAGAGAAAATCTTCCATGCTGAAGGGTTTCTTTATTCTGTCCTATTTTAGGATGGTCTGTGCCGCCTGAGAGTTTTACTCAGGCCGGGTTGTATATTAAAGTAGAAAGAGCCAGAGGATGCCGGCAAACCTGGTGACTGCTCACACTTGGTGACTGCTCACACTTGGATTTTATTTTAAGTAAAAGTCAATCCTTGATTGACAAGGACACGTTTGTTTTACTTGTACAGATTCTTGTTCCATGGGACTGAGAATACTAGATATTCAGCTGTGCTTGTTTTCACCTACATGTTATTAGAACGTGTCTCATCTACCACTCTTGCTGAACTAGGTTTGCATGGATTCTGTATTTTATATGTATCTCTGGGAAGAAATTAGTACCAATTTCCAGATGTATCCCTTCCATGCAACCAGGGTCCTCTGCTACCCATAAATTTCATGCCAGGTTGGATGCTCACATCACCTTTGTGCGGGTGCTCACTGCTCTGGATTTTTGTATAGCAATTGTCCGTTGCATCCCATAATGTTTCTTGAGTCGACTCTCCTTCACTCAGTGTGATGATCTCTGGGTTGATCTCTCTCTCTGAAGACGGCCTATGTTCATATTTCAATGCTTGATTCAAAAATCATTCTAGACCTGTATCATGTTTGTTTATCCATTGCTCTCTCCAGGTATGCTAACTTTGCTTTCATCTCTTCAGTGTTCTGAATGGTGCCACGGGAGGTTTGGGGTGTGTTGTGTGCAAAATCTCTTCATTTCTGAAATATCCCAGGAGAGGATCTGATTAATCAAACTGTCTCTACCTCTTTGTTTATTTATTTATTTCTCTCTCATGGGAGTGCACTTTTCTAGTCATGCTCATATGACTCTTACCAGGTCTATCCCACCAGTACTCTATCTAAAGTGTCCACTGTAGTAATGTTACTCTACCATTGATACCATGTCCAGCTTTTGACAGGTCTTGTTCCATGCTCATGCAGAGGTGATAATGTCCTCACAACTTCGATGTTTATGTCTCTTAGAATTCAACCCAATGTGCAAATTGCCATGTGCTTTCTTAGATAAACATGGAATTGTGTTTACCTGTTCACATGCTCTTCCTGTTAGCTTCTCCTGTGTTTACGTTATTTTTCCCCTTAGGTGAGCTCTGGTAATTTGTCATGGGTGGGTATCAGTTGGAGCTCAGCACCCTTGTGAATAGTGTGTCCATCAGCAAGCATTTTAAGGTTACTGTTAGAAAAAAATGTCCACAAGACGCCAGCATTTCTTCATGCCCTGCTCTTGTTGCTCTTGTAACAGAAGCCTCTGTGGTTATCCCAGACCTGCTTGTAAATGAGAGTAAAATAAGAAAGAGGAAGCCACCCAAAGCTTTTGTCTCTTGAGCCTTTAAGATTTTTTACTATAAGTAAAGTTTTATTTCTTACTTAAGACTATTTACTCCATTGTAATTATTGCAGGTAAACAGTTTCTCCTTCCCTTCCACAGACAACTGGAGGTATTCTGCTGCAGTTATTGTCACCTATTTTTTTCAGAATCTGAAAAAATCAACAGAATCTGTTGAGGACATGTCTCTTGATACAGGAGGTCTGTGTGGATTATGAATTGCATAGGTATTCAGGGGAATAAGTCTATTGCAGCCTTCACCTTTCAGCTTCTTACGCATTGACACCATTTGCTAACTATAAGTTTCTTACCAGGAGTGTAAGTACATTTCACTTTTGTTTGGATACTAATGTTAACCTACATTTGTCAGGGGCTTGAACAAGAGAAGGACCCAGCCTGGTTCATGGCAGGGACAGAGATGCTGACTCAGGAGTATTTGTCGGGGGTTTGAACAAGGGCAGGACCCACCCTGGTTCAGTGCAGGGACAGAGATGCAGGCTCAGGAGTGTTTCTCGGGGCTTGAACATTGGGAGCACCCAGCCTGCTTTTGTGCAGGGATCCTTATGTGGGTTCAGGATTATGTGTTTTGGGACTAACGAGGGCAGAACCTAGATTTGTTCAGTGCAGTGACAGAGAGGTGGGATCAGGAGTATTTTCAGCAGCCCTGCTAAAAGGCAGAAACCATCATAGTTCAGTGCAGGGACCAAGATGTTGGCTCAGATTATTATGTCAGGGTCTTGAACAAGGATAGGACCTGAGGCTAGCTCAAATCAGAGACCAACATGCAGGCTCAGGAGTGTTTGTTGGGGTTTTGAAAATGGAGGACCCAGCCAATTTAATGCAGAGACAGAGATGTGGGCTCAGGAATATTTGTTGGGGACTTGAACATGGGAAGGACCCAGCCTGCTTCAGGGCAGGGACCGAGATTTCAGCTCAGGAGTATGTGTTGGGGGATCTAACAAGGGCAGGACCTAGACTCGTTCAGTGCAATGACCGAGATATAGGTTCAGGAGCATTTGCCAGTGGCTTGATCACGTGCTTGACCCCGCCTAGTTCAGTGCAGGTAATAAGATGTGGGCTCAGGAGTGTTTCCCGCAGCTTGAACATGGGAAGGACCCAGCCTTCTTCAAAGTGGGACCAAGACGTGGGCTCAGGAGTCTGTGTTGGGGGATATAACAAGGGCAGGACCTAGACTTGTTCAGTGCAGTGACCTAGAGGTGGGCTCAGGAGCATTTCGCAGAGGCTTGAGTAAATGCTGGACCCAGCTAGTTCAGTACAGGGAATGAGATGTGGACTCAGGAGTGTTTCCTGCGGCTTGAACATGGGAAGGACCCAGCCTTTTTCCAAACAGTGACCAAGATATGGGCTCATGAGTGTTTGTCGGGGTCTTCAACTAGGGCAGAGCCCAGCCAAATTCAGTGCAGGGACTGATATGTAGGCTCAGGAGTGTTTGTCGGGGCTTGAACAACAGCAGAAAGCATCTGCTTCAGGTCAGGGACTAACCTGTGGGTTCAGGATTATTTGTTGGGTGATCTAACAATGGCAGGACCTAGACTCATTCAGTGCAGTGACCAAGAGGTGGACTCAGGAGCATTTTCTGGGGGCTTGAGCAAATGCTGGACCCAGCTAGTTCAGTGCACATAACGAGATGGGGGCTCAGAAGTGTTTGCCCGGGCTTGAACAATGGCAGGGCCCAGTGTAGTTCAGTGCAGGGACCGAAATTTGGGCTCAGGAGTATGTGTCGTGGGTCGAACAAGGGCAGGACCTAGACTCATTCAGTGCAATGACCGAATCTTGGGCTCAGGTGCATTTGCCGGTGTCTTGAGCAAGTTCTTGACCCAGCCTAGTTCAGTACAGGGAATGAGATGTTGGCTCAGGGGTATGTGTTGGGGGATCTAACAAGGGCATGACCTAGACTTGTTCAGTGCAGGGAAGGTGATCTGGGCTCAAGAGTGTATATAGGGTTCTTGAACAAGAGTAGTACCCTGCCTATTTTAGGGCAGTAATAGAGATGTGGGCCCAGGAGTGTTCTCACTGCTTGAACATGGGAAGGACCCAGCCTGCTTCAGTGCAGGGACAGAGATATGGGATCAGGAGTATGTGTTGGGGGATCTAACAAGGGCAGGACCTAGACTCGTTCAGTGCAGTGACTGGGAGGTGGACTCAGGAGCATTTGCCGGTGGCTTGATCAAGTGCTTGACCCAGCCTAGTTCAGTACACCGACCGAGATGTGGGCTCAGGAGTATGTTTTGATGGATCTAACAATGCATAACTTAGACTGGTTCAGTGCAGGGACTGAGATGTAGGTTCAGGAGTATTTCTAGGGGTGTTGATCAAGGGCAGGACCCAGCCTTGTTCGGTGTAGGCACCGAGATATGGGCTCACGAGTGTTTCCCACAGCTTGAACATGGGAAGGACACTGCGTGTTTCAGTGCAGGGACCGAGATATGGGCTCAGGAACATTTGCCAGTGGGTTGATCAAGTGTTTGACCCAAACTAGTTCAGGGCAGGGAATGAGACGTTGGCTCAGGAGTGTTTGTCAGAGTGTTGAAAAAGTGTAGGATGCACCATGTTCATTGCAAGACCTGAGATGTGGGGTCAGGAGTATGTGTTGGGGGATCTAACAAGGGCAGGACTTAACTTGTTCAGTGCCATGACCAAGATTTCGGCTCTGGAGCATTTGCCAGTGGCTTGACCCAGCGTAATTCAGAACTGGGATGGAGATGTTGACACAGTAGTGTTTGTAAGGGTCTTGAACAAGGATAGGACACAGCCTAGTTCAGTGAAAGGACCAAGATGTTGGCTCAGGAGTATGTGTTCAGAGATTTAACAGGGACAGGACCTAGACTCGTTCAGTGCAGTGACCGAGATGTGGGCTCAGTTCCATTTGCCGGTGGCTTTATCAAATGCTTGGCCCAGCCTAATTCACTGCAGTGACAGATATGTGGTCTCAGTGGTCTGTGTTGGGGAACCTAACAAGGGCATGATCTAGAGATGGCTCCTACCCTTGCTCAAGACCCTGACAAACACTCCTGAGCCAACATCTCATTCCCTACACTGAACCAGTATGGTTCCTGCCTTTGTTCAAGCCCTGGCAAACAATCCTGAGCCGACAAGCCGCTCCGTGCCCCTGACTAAGGTGTGTCCTTCCCTTGTTCAATTCCCCAGGAAACACTACTGTGCCCACATCTCACTCGCTACACTGATCCAGGCTGAGTCCTGCCGTTTTTCATACCTCCGACAAATACTCCTGAGCCCACATCTCTGTCCCGGCCGTGAACCAGGCTAGATCCTTCTCTTGTTCAAGCCCCTGACAAATACTCCTGAACCCACATATTGGTGCCTGCACTGAACCAGGCTCATTCCTGCCCTTGTTCAAGCCCCCAGCAACAATCCTGAGCAGACGACTCGATTCCTGCCTCTGAGATAACGTCTGTCCTCCGCTTGTGCAATACCCGAGGAAACACTACTGAGACCGTATTTCATTGGCTGCACTGAACCAGGCTGGGTCCTGCCCTTGTTCAAACCCCCGACAAATACTTCTGATCATCTCATCCCTGCCTCCCATGCCCTGAACCAGTGTCCCATCTTGTCCCTGCACTGAACCTGTTGCCCTTGTTCCCCCCAATACATACTCCTGAGCCCACATCTCGGTCCCTTCACTGAACTAGGCTGTGCCCTGCCCTTGTTCAATCCCCCGACAAACATTCCTGAGCCTGCATCTCAGTCCGTGCACTGAACTAGGCTGGGTCAAGCAGTTGCTTAAGCCACTGGCAAGTGTTTGTGAGCCCACATCTCGGTCACTGCACAGGACAAGTCTAGGTCCTGCCCTTGTTAGATGCCTGAACACATATTCCTGAGCCCACATCTCGTTCCTGGCACTGAACTAGTCTGGTCAAGCACTTGATCTACCCACCGGCAAATACTCCTGATTCCACATCTTGGTCATTGCATTGAACGAGTGTAAGTCCTGCCCTTATTAGATCCCCCAAGACATACTCCTGAGCCCACATTTCGGTCCTTGCAATGAACTAGACTGCTCCTACACTTTTGTAACATGCTGACAAACACTCCTGATCCAACATCTTATTCCCTGCACTAAACTAGGCTTGGTCAAACACTTGATCAAGCCACCAGCAAAGAATCCTGAGCCCACATCTCACTCCCTGCAGTGAACCCACCTGGGTCCTGCCCTTGTTCCAGACACTGACAAACACTCCAGAACTGACATGTCTGTTCCTGCACTGAAGGAGGTGGGTCCTGCCCGTGTTCAAACCCTGACAAACACTTCTGAAGGTACATCTCCGTCCCTGCACTGAAGCAAGCTGTGTCCTTCCATGTTCAAACCGCGAGAATACTCCTGAGCCCATATCTCGCTCCCTACATTGACCTGGTCTGGGTCCTACACTTGTTCAAGACCCTGAAAAACACTTCTGAGCCTACCTCTCGATCACTGCACTGAACAAATCTAGGTCCTGTCATTGTTATATCCCCCGACACATACTCCTGAGCCCATATCTCTGTCACTGCATTGAACTAGGATGGGTCCTGCCCTTGTTCAAGACCCTTAGAAATACTCCTGTACCTACATGTTGGTCCCTGATTTGAACCGGTCTAGGTCATGCCCTTGTTAGATCCCCCAACATAAACTCCTCTTCCCACTTATTGGTTGCTGCACTTAACTAGTCTGGGTTAAGCACTTGATGTAGCCACGACCAAATACTCCTGAACCCACATCTCTATCACTACACTGAACAAGTCTAGGTACTGCCTTTCTTAGATCCCAAAATACATACTCCTCAGCCCACAATTCGGTACTTGCAATGAAGCAGTCTGGGTCCTACCCATGCTCAAGCCCCGAGAAACACTCCTGAGCCTGCATCTCTGTCCCTGCACTGAACCAGGGTGGGTCCTGACCTTGTTCAAACCCCCGACAAATACTCCTGAGTCAGCATCTCTGTCCCTGCCATGAACCAGGCTGGGTCCTTCTCTTGTTCAAGCCCCTGACAAATGTAGGTTAACATTAGTATCCAAACAAAAGTGAAATGTACTTACACTCCTGGTAAGAAACTTATAGTTAGCAAATGGTGTCAATGCGTAAGAAGCTGAAAGGTGAAGGCTGCAATAGACTTATTCCCCTGAATACCTATGCAATTCATAATCCACACAGACCTCCTGTATCAAGAGACATGTCCTCAACAGATTCTGTTGATTTTTTCAGATTCTGAAAAAAAATAGGTGACAATAACTGCAGCAGAATACCTCCAGTTGTCTTTGGAAGGAAGGAGAAAACTGTTTACCTGCAATAATTACAATGGAGTAAATAGTCTTAAGTAAGAAATAAAACTTTACTTATAGTAAAAAATCTTAAAGGCTCAAGAGACAAAAGCTTTGGGTGGCTTCCTCTTTCTTATTTTACTCTCATTTACAAGCAGGTCTGGGATAACCACAGAGGCTTCTGTTACAAGAGCAACAAGAGCAGGGCATGAAGAAATGCTGGCGTCTTGTGGACATTTTTTCTAACAGTAACCTTAAAATGCTTGCTGATGGACACACTATTCACAAGGGTGCTGAGCTCCAACTGATACCCACCCATGACAAATTACCAGAGCTCACCTAAGGGGAAAAAATAACGTAAACACAGGAGAAGCTAACAGGAAGAGCATGTGAACAGGTAAACACAATTCCATGTTTATCTAAGAAAGCACATGGCAATTTGCACATTGGGTTGAATTCTAAGAGACATAAACATCGAAGTTGTGAGGACATTATCACCTCTGCATGAGCATGGAACAAGACCTGTCAAAAAAGCTGGACATGGTATCAATGGTAGAGTAACATTACTACAGTGGACACTTTAGATAGAGTACTGGTGGGATAGACCTGGTAAGAGTCATATGAGCATGACTAGAAAAGTGCACTCCCATGAGAGAGAAATAAATAAATAAACAAAGAGGTAGAGACAGTTTGATTAATCAGATCCTCTCCTGGGAATATTTCAGAAATGAAGAGATTTTGCACACAACACACCCCAAACCTCCCCCACACCATTCAGAACACTGAAGAGATGAAAGCAAAGTTAGCATACCTGGAGAGAGCAATGGATAAACAAACATGATACAGGTCTAGAATGATTTTTGAATCAAGCATTGAAATATGAACATAGGCCGTCTTCAGAGAGAGAGATCAACCCAGAGATCATCACACTGAGTGAAGGAAGGAGAGTCGACTCAAGAAACATTATGGGATGCAACGGACAATTGCTATACAAAAATCCAGAGCAGTGAGCACCCACACAAAGGTGATGTGAGCATCCAACCTGGCATGAAATTTATGGGTAGCAGAGGACCCTGGTTGCATGGAAGGGATACATCTGGAAATTGGTACTAATTTCTTCCCAGAGATACATATAACATACAGAATCCATGCAAACCTAGTTCAGCAAGAGTGGTAGATGAGACTCGTTCTAATAACATGTAGGTGAAAACAAGCACAGCTGAATATCTAGTATTCTCAGTCCCATGGAACAAGAATCTGTACAAGTAAAACAAACGTGTCCTTGTCAATCAAGGATTGACTTTTACTTAAAATAAAATCCAAGTGTGAGCAGTCACCAAGTGTGAGCAGTCACCAGGTTTGCCGGCATCCTCTGGCTCTTTCTACTTTAATATACAACCAGGCCTGAGTAAAACTCTCAGGCGGCACAGACCATCCTAAAATAGGACAGAATAAAGAAACCCTTCAGCATGGAAGATTTTCTCTGCAACTGCAGCATCAAAACTATCGCTGATGGACATCTGATATTCACAAGGCCTCTGGACTCGACAGGACACCCACCCTTGAACATGTCAAGGTCACACACCCAAAATTAAATAAATAAACACAGACAAACACACACACACACACACACACACACACACACACACACACACACACACAACTGGAACACTCTCAGGAAGAAAATATCAACAGGAAAATACAACTCAAAGTGCTTTCTAAAAGCAAAAAGCCCATGAATAGTACTCCACAAGGTTTCTTATCAGAGATACAAACTGCCACAAGACATCAACTCTGACCAGTGAAAAAGGCCACCGTGGAAAACAGACCAGGCCAGAAATGGTAGATTAACATTAGTCAGCGGGATCCTTTTATAGTAGTGAGGGTATATCAGTGGGAGGAGCCAGTATAAGAATCACTGTCCACGTGACTTTATAAAAAAAAAAAAAAAAATATGACAGGGGGCTCTCCACTCCTATGATACTTCAGAAATACACAGACTTTGAAAACCACATGCCCAAGAGCATGCACTGCAGCAGGATTCCCAATGCCCAGAGATGAAATTAAAGGACGTACACGGGGACAGAGAGATGAACAGATAAAGGAATGGGGTAGGGGTTCATGACGGAATATGACTCAGGCATTGAAACAAGGAAAGAATGACCTTGTCAGAGGTACAGACAATTGTGATAATCAGAGTCACTGAAGAAGGGCAGATGAGAGTTGTGTTACAGAATTTACATTTCACATAGGACAGACAATATTGCTGGTAGTGAGTACCCCAACTGAGGTAAATGGAACTCCCTGGAAGGCTTATATTGGTAGGCTGAAATTCATGGATTCCCACAAATACCTGTCACATACATAATCTACAGGGACCGACTTAGCAAGAGTGATGTCGTACACACTTCTGAGAGCAGGTCAGAGAAAATAAACACTGCTGACTGCCTCTGTGTATCGATGTAAGGGAGCAAGAATCAGTACAGCCACAACAAAGGAAACTCTGTACAGATTCGTCAAACAAGAAATACGAACTATAATAAAACTGAGATGGAAGGAGACACAAGCTCCAGGAGTTAGTGATTGACAGGGAAAGCGGGGCATGCTACAGTCCATGGGGTTCCAAACCATCGGACACAACTGAGCAATTGAATTGAAGTGACTGACATATCCATATAAAATCCTAACACAGACTCAAAATGGATGTACTATACCAAGAGTGGTGTACTACACTCATTTAAAAAATATATACAGGAAATTAATCACAGATGAATAATTCTATGTATAGTTAAAGGATACAAGAAAATGTACAACTACAAAAAAAAAAGCCATTTGAGTCAACATGCATGGCCCAGAGATAATCATACTAAATGAAATAAGGCACACAGAGAAAGACAAATACCAAATTATATCATTCAAATGTAGATTCTAAGATATGACACAAATGAACATGTGTATGCAACAGATGCAAGCTCATGGACATATATAACAGACTTGAGGCTTCCAAGGCAGAGAGAATTGGGGGAGCAATGGACTAAGAGATTGGGGGGAGGAGATATAAACTAGAGTACATGGAATGGATTGACAAGTTTCTACTGTAGAACACAGAGAAATATATTCAGTATCCCATGATAACTTATAATGAAAACAAATATATATGGGGGAACCCTGGCAGTCCAGCAGTAAAGATTCCACACTTGCACTGCAGTGGATACATGTTCAAATCCTGGTTATAGAACTAATCACACACACTACAGTGTAGTAAAAAAAAAAAAAATAAATAAATAAATGCATACATACATAAAGATTAAATAAAAGAATGTGTATATATATGTGTGTGTGTGTGTGTGTGTGTGTGTGTGTGTGTGTGTGTATTTACAATGTATTTACACGTATATATGTGCATAACTGAATCACTTTTCTGTAAAACAGACATTCACACAATGTTGTAAATCAACTATACTTCAGTTAAAAAGTAACGTGACTGACTGAAAAAAAAAATATTGCTATATATCATTGTATCTAAAATTAGTATCCAAAGAAAATTGCTGTAAACAAATTCGGCTCACTACTTAATGGGCAGGCTTGCTGAAATATCTAAGGAGACACATACTGATGTCTGCAATTTAAAACAAAAGCAACAAGGAAAAAGATCAACTGTGCATTGGAAAGAGGGATGGACAAATGGATAGATAGGTGACAAAGGAAGTATTGTAAAATGGTTACCAAACCAGACTCCTTTATATGCTCTCTACAAGAGAACCACCTGAAGCCAAGGTACACATATAGCTTGAATGTGGAGTGCTGGGAAAAGGTATTTCATGCAAATGGAGACCGAAAGAATGCAGGAGTAGCTATATTCATATCAGATAAAATAGACTGAAATAAAGCCTGTGAAATGAGAAAGTGAAGGCCACTACATAATGATCAAAGCATCAATACAAGAAGAAGATATCAGATCAGATCAGATCAGTCGCTCAGTTGTTTCTGACTCTTCACAACCCCAGGAATCGCAGCACGCCAGGCCTCCCTGTAGATCACCAACTCCCGGAATTCACTGAGACTCACGTTCATCGAGTCAGTGAAGCCATCCAGCCATCTCATCCTGTGTCGTCCCCTTCTCCTCTTGCGCCCAATCCCTTCCAGAAACAGAGTCTTTTTCAATGAGTCAATCCTTCTCAAGAGGTGGCCAAAGTACTGGAGTTTCAGCTTTAACATCATTCTTCCAAAGAAATCCCAGGGCTCATCTCCTTCAGAATGGACTGCTTGGATCTCCTTGCAGTCCAAGGGACTCTCAAGAGTCTTCTCCAACACCACAGTTCAAAAGCATCAATCCTTAGGCGCTCAGCATTCTTCACAGTCCAACTCTCACATCCATATATGACCATAGGAAAAACCATAGCCTTGACTAGATGGACCTTTGTTGGTAAAGGAATGTCTCTGTTTTTGAATATGCTATCTAGGTTAGTCATAACTTTCCTTCCAAGGAGTAAGCGTCTTTTAATTGCATGACTGCAGTCACCATCTGCAGTGATTTTGGAGCCCAGAAAAATAAAGTCTGACACTGTTTCCACTGTTACCCCATCTATTTCCCATGAAGTGATGGGACCAGATGCCATGATCTTCGATTTCTGAATGTTGAGCTTTAAGCCAACTTTTTCACTCTCCACTTTCACCTTCATCAAGAGGCTTTTTAGTTCCTCTTCACTTTCTGTGATAAGGGTGGTGTCATCTGCATATCTGAGGTTATTGATATTTCTCCCAGCAATCTTGATTCCAGCTTGTATTTCTTCCAGCCTAGCGTTTCTCATGATGTACTCTGCATATAAGTTAAATAAACAGGTTGACAATATACAGCCTTGACGAACTCCTTTTCCTATATGGAACCAGTCTGTTGTTCCATGTCCAGTTCTAACTGTTGCTTCCTGACCTGCATACAAATTTCTCAAGAGGCAGATCAGGTGGTCTGGTATTCCCATCTCTTTCAGAAGTTTCCACAGTTTATTGGGATCCACACAGGCAAAGGCTTTGGCATAGTCAATGAAGCAGAAATAGATGCTTTTCTGGAACACTCTTGCTTTTTCCATGATCCAGCGGATGTTGGCAATCTGATCTCTGGTTCCTCTGCCTTTTCTAAAACCAGCTTGAACAGCAGGAAGTTCACGGTTCCCATATTGCTGAAGCCTGGCTTGGAGAATTTTGAGCATTACTTTACTAGTGTGTGAGATGAGTGCAAATGTGTGGTAGTTTGAGCATTCTTTGGCATTGCCTTTCTTTGGGATTGGAATGAAAACTCACCTTTTCCAGTCCTGTGGCCACTGCTGAGTTTTCCAAATTTGCTGGCATATTGAGTGCAGCACTTTCACAGCATCATCTTTCAGGATTTGGAATAGCTCAACTGGAATTCCATCACCTCCACTATTTTTGTTCGTAGTGCTGCTTTCTAAGGCCCACTTGACTTCACGTTCCAGGATGTCTGGCTCTAGGTCAGTGAACACACCATCATGATTAACTGGGTCATGAAGATCTTTTTTGTACAGTTCTTCTGTGTATTCTTGCCATCTCTTCTTAATATCTTCTGCTTCTCTGTTAGGTCCATACCATTTCTGTCCTTTATCAAGCCAAGGTTTGCATGAAAGGTTCCTTTGGTATCTCTGATTTTCTTGAAGAGATTCCCTAGTCTTTCCTATTCTGTTGTTTTCCTCTATTTCTTTGCATTGACCGCTGAAGAAGGCTTTCTTATCTCTTCTTGCTATTCTTTGGAACTCTGCATTCAGATGTTTATCTCTCTCCTTTTCTTCTATAAATACCTATGTACCCAACATAGGAGTACCGCAGTACGTAAGGCAAATGCTAACAAATTTGAAAGGGGAAATTAAAAGTAATGTAGTAATAGTCGGAGACTTTCATATCCCAGTTACATGTATGTATAGATCAACCGAGCAGAAAATCAGCAAGGAAACACAAACTTCAAATGATACAATGGACCGGTTAGACCTAATTGATATCTATAGGACACTTCACCCCAAAACAATGAATCTCACCTTTTTCTCAAGTGCACATGGAACATTTCCAGGATAGATCGCATAAATCTAGCCCTGGTAAATTAGAAAAAGAAAACAAAAATGAAATCATTTCAAGCATCATTTCTGATCACAATGCAGTAAGATTAGATGTTGTAGCTGAGTCAGCAAAGAATCTGCCTGCAATGCAGCAGACCCAGGTTCGATTCCTGAGTTGGGAAGATTCTCTGGAGAAGGAAATGGCAACCAACTCCAGTATTCTGGCCTGGAGAGTTCCACGGACAGAGGAGTTTGGCAGGCTACAGTCCATGGGGCCACAAGAGTCGGAAACGACTGAGCGACTAAACAACCTACAACAGCAGGAAAAATAAAAAATTAAAAATACAAACATATGGAGGCTGAACAACACACTTCTGAATAACCAACATATAACAGAAGAAATCAGAAAAAATGAAAAAATATGCATAGATACAAACAAAAAAAATGAAAACGATATGAATGAAAATGAAATGAAAACCAATGGGATTCAGAAAGCAGCACTAAGGGGAAGATTCATAAAAATACAAGCAAAATCTGAAGAAACAAGAGAAACCTCAAATAAATGACCTAACGTCCCAGCTAAAGCAATGAGAAAAAAAAGAAGAAATGAAGAACCCCAAGTTAGCAGAAGAAAGAAATCATAAAAAATTAGGGAAGAAATAAGTGAAAAAGAAAGAAAAACTGTTACAAAAATCAGCGAAAAGGAAAAGACAGTTCTTTAAGAAGATTAAAAAAAAAAAAAAAAAAAAAAAAAAAACAAGCCATTAGCCAGATTCATCAAGAAAAAAGGGAGAAGAATCAATTCAACAAATTAAAATGAAAATGGAAAAATCACAACAGACAACACAGAAATAGAAAAGATCCTGAGACTACTATCAGCAGCTATATGACAATAAAATGGACAACTTAGAAGAAATGGACAAATACTCAGAAAAGTATAACCTTCCAAAACTGAACCAGGAAGAAATAGATAATCTCAACAGACCCATCACGAACACAGAAGGCAAAACTGCAATCAAAAAAAAAGCCAACCACAAGAAAAAATAAGCTCAGGACCAGATGGCTTATTCACCCTCATGGTTACCCTGGCCACCTGGAGAAAACAAAAAAAGGGAGTACAGAGTGGCGGTTTGTTTGGGGAAGAGGGCGAAGATGGATGGGAACAATGGCTTCAGGAGAAGGGGTGTGGGAGGAGAAGGGGTAAGGGCCTGGCAAGGACAAGGGGAGGGGTCTTATGGGGCGGTCTCAATGGGCAAAGGGACCTTGCATGGGTTCAGCTCACCTTGACACTTCTTTGGACATCTGTTGACAGGAGCTTTTCATCTTTTCCTCCTGGGTATCTAGAGTCTGCTGTTCCACAACTTCTCTAGAGCCTTGTGGCTTCCCAGTCACCTTAGTCATTTTGAAGACTCACAGTGGTCTGCTCCAGAGCCCCTGAGCAGCCCTATGCATACCCCTCCCAGGGGGCCACAGCCTTATGCTTTATGAGGTCAGCAACTCATTTCCCCAGCCAATGGTGGCCCTGAGGTGGGCCTTCACATCACAAAGCCCGATCCTGTCAACTCTAGGGGAGGATGGAGAGCAACTCAGATGATTTGGTGGGGGAAATGTAGCATTTTTAATGGCCTTAGGAACCCTCCAAACTCACCTGCCATCCTCATCTCTCTAAGTCTACATGAAGGGCCACATGGCAGGGAGACTGGATCTCCTCCAAACCTTGGCCCACAGCCACAGTATTCAGGCTTTCATTCTTTTCTCTCTCACATTTCACCATTATCTAGTTTTTAATATCCTGCCTAAAATTCCTCCATGATAATTAGGTTCTATCGAAGTTTCTGTGGAAAAGAGAATCATTCTACTTTCCTCCTATAAGGTGTTCTTAAAGCACTTTGAGCACCATTTAATTCTGGACCACCTACCAGGAATCTTTTCCATCCCACTTCCTTTGCTCAGTTTGCACATAGCTGTCCTCACTTTTCTAGTTTCCAGTCTGAAACCCCTGTCTTCAGGCTGTGAGAATGCACTGAATATTTTTGCTATTGGTCCACTTGGAGCTGTCTAGTTTCAAATCTAGGACTCATGCTCACCTCGTTAGGTGTAATACCCAAGTTTGGGTTTATACAGGGTGATGGGGATGAGGCATCCCAAGAAAGAAATGACGACCTTTGAGTGATTAGTATTCCCCCGAAGGGGCGGTGCTTGCTCAGATTGTGTGAGCCTCATCTGGAAAGGGCTTTCTCAACATGTGCCCTTACAAATCTCTTTTCTCATCTTGTTTTCCAGCTGGTACCTCCATTGCTGCTTACGTCACCATTGAGACCATGCTGGAATTCATTTCCATGAAGAGCTACGACAAGATTCCAGCTTCCTGGAAGGAACACTGTGTAATCATGTATCCCCGTCTGGTTCCCAAGGTCTCTCACTGAGGTGCTTGCCTCTGGAGGAAAGGGGAATGAGGTGTCGGCTTCATCTCAGTCCTTGTGTTCCTAATTGACAAGCAGGGTCAGCCAGCCTGAGGTGTGCCCTGGGGTACACAGTTTTTTGTCTTAGTGGGACTTCCTGGGTTTCCTGTGAAGTGCTCACTTCCTGGTGTACACTGGTTCCTTATTCACCCTGGATGCATGACACTGCTTAAAATTTTAAGAGGTAGAAAAAAAAAAAAAAAAATAAACAAAACAAAAAAAAGATGACTGTTAAAATTTTATAACAAAGAACCTAAAGAATGATAGAAAAATGTGAAAAAAACACAGCCAACAGTTTCTAAGAAAGATGTACTACTGGACATTCACTTTATTCAGAGATGTTTAAAAGACATGAGCAGCCATTTGACAAGAAAGATATGGGACTATACACTAACCACATTAAAAAGATATTTAATCTCACTAAGGTAAGAAAAAAATCATATTAAATTTCCCTTGAAATCAAACTGACCCAGAAGCGGCATAGATTTAAGACATTGCAGACAGAGACATTAAAATATTGGAATGACTGTGTTTTGCATTTTGTAAAATTAAGTAGAGACATGCAAATAATAAAGTAGACCAATTCCATCTTGTAGATAGGAAAACTGTAACGTCAGATGGCAAACACAGTCGATAGAATAAATGACAGATTAGACAGGACAGCAGGAGAAAATTGTGCACTTGAAGACGTAGCAACAGAAAGTGTTCAGAGTGAAGCGCAGACTATGCCAATATATACAAAGACAACGCAGCATAATCTATTAATTTTTGTCCCCTAAGAATGCAGGATTGGTTAAACATTTGAAAATCAATCAGTGTAATTCAAAGTACTAAAGGACAAAAAATAAAACACAGTAGGGTCATCTCGAAAAACGCTGAAAAATAATTTGATAAAGTCTGATATCTATTCCAGGGTTGGGACGATGCCCTGGCAGAGGGCACGGCAACCAACTTCAATATTCTTGCCTGGAGAATCCTCAACCAGAGGAACCATTTGGGTTTAAACTCCATGGGGTCGCAAAGAGCTGGACAGATCTGAGTGACTGAACACATTCTGTATAAAAACTCTTAGCAAACTAGAAATAGAAAACTTCCTCAACCTGATGATGGTAATACACTGTATAACTAACATCATACTTTATGGTAAAACATCACACCAGGCTTCCCTGTCCCTGTCCATCACCAACTTCCAGAGCTTGCTAAAACTCATGTGCATTGAGGATGCCATCCAACTATCTCGTCTTCTATCGTCCCCTTCTCTTCTGGCCTTCAATCTTTTCCAGCATCAGGGTCTTTTCAAATGAGTTACTTCTTTGCATCAGGTTGCCAAAGTATTGGAGCTTCAGTCATCTCAATGTATGTTCAGGACTGATTTTCTTGGGATTGACTGCTTTGATATCCTCAAGAGTTTTCTCCAACACCACAGTTCCAAAGGATGAATTCTTAGGCACTCAGCTTTCCTTCTCCTCCAACTCTCACATCAGTACATGACTATTGGAAAAAGGATTGCTTTGACACATTGGTTGATTGTTGGTAAAATAATGTCTCTGCTTTTTAATGCTTTCTAAGTAAGTCATAGCGTGACTTCCAAGGAGCAAGCACCTTTGAATTTCATGGCTGCAATCAACATCTGTAGTGATTTGCCTCCCCAACTGCGAACAGTCTGGCACTATTTCCATTGTTTCCTGATCTACTTGCCATGAAGGGATGTGCCTGGATGCCATGATATTAGTTTTCTGAATGTTGAGTTTTAAGCCAACTTTTTCACTCTCCTCTTTCACTTTCATCAAGAGGCTCTTTAGGTCCTCACTTTCTGCCATAAGGGTGGTGTTATCTGCATATATGGGATTACTGATATTTCTCTTGACAATCTTGATTCCAGCTTGTGCTTCATCCAGCCTGGCATTTAGCATGATGTCCTTTGCTTATAAGTTAAATAGCAGGGTGATGAAATACAGCCTTGATATACTCCTTTCCCGACTTGCAACCAGTCTGTTGTTTCATGTCCAGTTCTAACTGATGCTTCTTGACCTGCACACAGATTTCTCAGGAGGCAAGTCAAGTCAGGTGCCTGGTACTGGTACTCCCATCTCTTTTAGAATTTTCCACAGTTTATTTTGACCCACACACTCAGAGGTTTTGGCATATTGAATAAAGCAGAAATATATGTTTTTCCTGGAACTCTTGCTTTTCAATGATCCAGTGGATGTTGGCAATTTGATCTCTGGTTCCTCTGCCTATTCTAAGTCCACTTTTAACATCTGGAAGTTCACAGTTCACATACTGTTGAAGCCTGGCTTGGAGAATTTTGAGCATTACTCTACTAGCATGTGAGATGAGTGCAACTGTGTGGTTGTTTGAGCATTCTTTGGCATTACCTTCCTTTGAGACTGGGATGAAAACTGACGTTTTCCAGTCCGGTGGCCACTGCCGAGCTTTGAAACTTTGCCGGCATATTGCATGGTACTTTCACAACATCGTCTTTTAGGATTTCAAATAGCTCAACTGGAATTCCATAACTTCCACTAGCTTTGCTTCCTAAGATCCACTTGGCTTCACATTCCAGGATGTCTGGCTCTAGGTGAGTGATCACACTATCCTGGTTATCTGCATCATGAAGATCTTTTTTGTATAATTCTTCTGTGCATTGTTGCCATCAGTTCTTAATATCTTTTGCTTCTCTTATGTCCATACCATTTCTGTCCATTATTGTGCCCATCTTTACATGAAATGCTCCCTTAGTATCTCTAATTTCCTTGACGTGATCTCTAGTCTTTCCCATTCTATTGTTTTCCTCTGTTCTTTTTGTTGATTGCTGAGGAAGGCTTTCTTATCTCTACTTGCAATTCTTTGGAACTCTTCATTCAAATGGGTATGTATTTCCCTCTCTCCTTTGTCTTTTGCTTCTTTTCGTTTCTCAGCTATTTGGAAGGCCTCCTCAGAGAACCATTTTGACTTTTGGCATTTGTGTTTCTTGGGTATGGTCTTGATCACTGCCTCCTGTACACTGTCACAAAACTCCATCGATAGTTCTTCAGGCATTCTGTCTATCTTGATTCTGTCTTGAATCTTCAATATTCTGTCTTGAATCTATTTGTCACTTCCACTGTATAAACATAAGGGATTTGATTTAGTTCATACCTGAATCATCTAGTCATTTTCGCTAGTTTCTTCAATTTAAGGTAAAATTCGGCAATAAAGTGTTCAGTGCATAGATGTTTACAACTGTTATGTCTCCCTCTTGGATTGATCCTTTTATCATAGTGTAGTGTCTTTCCTTATTTTTTATAGTATTCTTATTTTAAGGCCTGTCTGATATCAGGATTAATATTCCAGCCTTCTTTTGCTTTCCATTTGCATAGAATGTATTTTTCCATCCTCTCAATTTCAGTCTATATGTGTCTTTGCATCTGAAGGTGGTTTCTGGTTGACAGCATATATATATGGGTCATGTTTTTGTATCCATTCAATCAGTCTGTGTCTTTTGGTTGGAACATTTAATCTGTTTACATTTAAAGTAATTATCAACCTACCAAAAGTGTTTTTCAGAGAACTAGAACAAATCATTGCACAGTTTGTATGAAGGGGGAAAAAAAAAAAAAAAAAAAAAAAAAACCTCGAATAGCCAAAGCAATCTTGAGAAAGAAGAATGGAACTGAAGGAATCAACCTGCATGACTGCAGACTATAGTACAAAGCTACAGTTATCAAGACAATATGTTACTGACACCAAGACAGAAATATAGACCAATGGAACAAAATAGAAAGCCCAGAGATAAATCCACGCACCTATGGTCACTTTATCTTTGACAAAGGACTCAGGAATATACAATGGAGAAAAGACCGATATCTTTAACAAGTGGCACTGGAAAAACTGGGCCAACCACCTGTAAAATAATGACTCTAGAATACTTTCTAATGATACACAAAAATAAACTAAATATGGATTAAAGATCTAAATGAAAGACCAGAAACTGTAAAACTTCTAGAGGAAAATATAGACAGAACAGTCTCTGACATAAATCACAGCAGGACCTTCTATGACTCACCTCCCAGAGTAATGTAAATAAAAGCAAAAATAAACCAACGGAACGAATCAAATTTAAAAGCTCCTGAACAATGAAGGAAACAAGGAAGGTGAAAAGACAGTCATCAGAACGGGAGAAAATGATAGTAAATGAAGCAATTGACTAAGTGAAACTCAAAAATATACAGGAAGCTCATGCAACTCAATACCAGAAAAAAAATTAATGGCCCAATCAAAAATTAGGCTGAAGAACTAAACAGACAGTTCTCCAAAGAAGACATACAGATGGTTAAGAAACACATGAAAAGATGCTCAACATCACTCATTATCACAGAAATGGAAATCAAGCCACAATGTTGTACCATCTCACACCTGTCAGAATGGCTGTTATCAAAACGTCGACAAACAATACATGCTGAACAGACTGCAGAAGAAAGGGAATCCTCTTACAGTGTTGGAGGCAATGCAAACTAGTACAGCCAGTATGGGGGACGCTGTGTAGATTCCTTAAAAAGCTGGAACTAGTACTGTCATGTGACCCAGGAAACCCACTGCTGGGCATACACACTGAGGAAACCAGAATTGAAAGAGACACGTCTACCCCAATGTTCATCATCACAGCAGTGTTTTCATGTTTAGGACATGGAAGCTACCTAGATATCCATGAGCAGATGAATGGATAGTAAAGCTTTGGTACATATACAGAATGGAATATTACTCAGCTATTTAAAAGAGTGCATTTGAATCAGTTCTAATGAGGTGAATGAAACTGGATCCTATGATACAGAGTGATGCAAGTCAGAAAGAAAAACATCCATACACTATATTAACATATATATATATATATATATATATATATATATATATATATATATATATATATATATATATATATTAGAAAGATAGTAATGAGGACCCTACATGTGAGAGAGCAAAAAAGAGGCACGGATATAAATAGCAGACTTTTGGATTCTATGGAAGAAGCTAGGGTGGGATGATTTGGGAGAATAGAAGCGGAGCATGCATATTACCATATGTGAAATAGAAGGCCAGTCCAGGTTTGGTGCATGAGACAGGGTGCCAAGGGCCAGTGCACTGGGACAATCCTGAGGAATGAGATGGGGAGGGAGATGGGAGGGGGTTCAGGATTAGGCACGCACATACATCCATGGGTATACACCCATGGTATATATTAGCAGACCACGTAACCTGCCGCTTGAGAAACCTGTATGCAGGTCAGGAAGGAACAGTTACAACTGAACATGGAATAACAGACTGGTTCCAAATAGGAAAAGGAGTAGGTCAAGGCTGTATATTGTCACCCTGCTTACTTAACTTATATGCAGAGTACATCATGTGAGACGCTGGGCTGGAGGAAGTACAATCTGGAATCAAGTTTGCCGGAAGAAATATCAATAACTCAGATATGCAGATGACACCACCTTTTGACAGAAAGTGAAGAAGAACTAAAGAGCCTCTTGATGAAAGAGAATGAGCAGATTGAAAAGATTGGCTTAAAGCTCAACATTCACAAAGCTAAGATAATGGCATTCAGTCCCATCACTTCATGGCAAATAGATGGGGAAACAGTGGCTGACGTTATACTTTGAGAGGAGGGAGGGGTCCAAAATCATTGCAGATGGTGATTGCAGCCATGAAATTATAAGACACTTACACCTTGGAAAGAAAGTTATGACCAACCTAGACAGTATATTGAAAATGCAGAGACATTACTTCACAACAAAGGTCCATCAAGCAAAGTTATGGTTTTTCCCGTGGTCATGTATGGATATGAGAGTTGAACTATAAAGAAAGCAGAGCTCCCGAGAATAAATGATTTTAAACTGTGGCGTTGGAGAAGACTCTTGAGAGTCCCTTGGACTGCAAGGAGACCCAACCAGTCCATCCCAAAGGAGATCAGTCCTGGGTGTTCATTTGAAGGACTGATTTTGAAGCTGAATCTTCAATATTTTGGCCACCTGATTCATTTGAAAAGACCCTGATTCAGGGAAAGACTGATTCAGGGAAAAGACTGAGGAGGACAGCAGAGGAGGAGATGTTTGGATGGCATCACCGACTCAATGGACATGGGTTTGGGTAGACTCCAGCAATTGTTGATGTACAGGGAGGCCTGGCATGCTGCAGCGCGTGGGGTCACAAATAGTCGGGCACAACTGAGCAACTGAACTGAACTGAACTGATACACCCATGGCTGATTCATGTCAATGTATGGCAACAACCACTACAATTTTGTAAAGTAATTAGCCTCCAATTAAAACAAGTAAATTAATTTAAATTAAAAAAAAAAAAAAAAAAAAATAGAGGAGAGGGTAGACTCTCTGAAATACAATATTAAAAATACAAAACACAATCAATCACAAAATATATTTAAAAATATGAAATATGCTTTAAAAATAGGGTCATATTTTTTGCAAGGTAATAGGTTGTAAAATTGAAAATTAAAGGATTAATTATGACCCAGCAATCCCACTGCTGGGCATACACACCAAAGAAACCAGAATTGAAAGAGACACGTGTACCACAATGTGTTCATCACAGCACTGTTTCTAATAGCCAGGACATGGAAGCAACCTAGATGTCCATCAGCAGACGAATGGATAAGAAAGCTGTGGTACGTATACACAGTGGAGTATTACTCAGCCATTAAAAAGAATACATTTGAATCAGTTCTAATGAGGTGGATGAAACTGGAGCCTATTATATCGAGTGAAGTAAGCCAGAAAGAAAGAAAAAAAAAAAAAAAAAAAAAACACCACCAATACAGTATACTAACACATGTCTATGGAATTTAGAAAGATGGTAACGATAACCCTGGATGTGAGACAGCAAAAGAGACACAGATGTATAGAACAGTCTTTTTTTGACTCTGTGGGAGAGGAGGAGGGTTGGATGATTTGGGAGAATGGCATTGAAACATGTATAATATCATATAAGAAACGAATCGCCAGCCCAGGTTTGATGCAGGTTACAGGATGCTTGGGGTTGGTGTACTGGGATGACCCAGAAGGATGGTACAGGGAGGGGGAGTGGGAGGGGGTTCAGGATGGGGAACACGTGTACACCCATGACAGATTCATGTGGATGTATGGCAAAAAACCAATAAAATATTGTAAAATTAAAAAAAAAAAAAAAAAAAAAAAGAAGAAGGAAAAAATAATAATAATTTTAAAAAATTAGAAGGTTGATAATAGAAAAACTATATCTAGGAATTTCTCTGGAGCCGTTGTGGGCAGTGTGGGTTCAGTTGAGTTTCAGATAATTCCTTGTTCCAGCTTGCATTTCTTTACAAGATCTATAAGCCCCTTCCTATGCTTAGTCAATATTAACTACAGGGTTTTAATCTGTTGCACCTCTCACTCCCAGAGGGGTTCCCTTTTCTTTATTTATTTTGGCTTTCTCTCTTTGGCAGTCTCTTTAGTGTGTAATTTCTGCCCTGGCACAAGGGGGCAAAGGTGGTCACTTATTTCGGCTCACTTGTTCAGTTGAGTTGTGGGGAGGGAGGAACACTGCAAACAAATAATGTTGGTGTGTATTTTGGGAAAGTGCTTGCAGTGTATGGAACACACTGGGCTTTCCCAAGCTCACGGTGGTGTGTGCTTTCCACGTGTACACTGCTCAGGTTCCAGATTGCTCTTCAGGGGTACTGCCCAATGTGGGCCCTGCATTTCCTGCAATTCCCAGGTCTAAGCTGCTCAGGTTCAGGTTTTCAGGTACACCGCAAAGTCACAGACTCAGATGCACGTGCGTTTTTGTGCCTTCCCCAGTCCCCAGCAGCTCAGGCGACCAGGTGCTTGGTGCCAACGCGTCTGTCCCAAGTGGGCCATGCATCTTAATTACCTACTGGGTCCAGGCCGCTCAGTTTCCTGGGTGTGCCATGAGAATACTGCCTCAGGTGTATCATGTATCTCCTCTGGGGAGCTGATCTCAAGCTGCAACTCTCCTGGCAGATGTCAACCATCCAGGACTCCAGGAAGACATGGTTAGAAACTGGCAGCCTGCTCACAGTTTGGTGGAGAATGCCGGTCTCTGAGGCTGAGGCTGAGCCCCCCCCTTCTGGGTTCTGGCTGCCACACACATGGCTGTCTGCCTCTTGTTGGGGGAGGGGCCTGGAGACAGCCGGCTAGTTCTGCTTTGGTATTTGCTCAATCCTTTGTTCTCCTTTCAAAGACAATGAGCAGCCTATCTGGGTACCTGGTGTCCTCTGCCAGCATTCAGAAATTGTTTTGTGGAAGTTGCTCAGCGTTCAAATGATCATTTGATGAATGTGTTGGGGAGAATGGGGTCTCCCCATCTTATTCCTCTGCCATCTTAGGACCACGCCCCCCCCCCGAGTCTTGTTTATGTATCCATTTAGCCAGTCTGGGCTTTTTGGTTGGAACATTTAATCCATTTATATTTAGAATAATTATTGACATATGTGCTCCTATTCGGAGAAGGCAATGGCACCCCACTCCAGTACTCTTGCCTGGAAAATCCCATGGACGGAGGAGCCTGGTAGGCTGCAGTCCATGGGGTCACACAGAGTTCGACATGACAGAGCGACTTCCCTTTCACTTTTCACTTGCATGCATTGGAGAAGGAAATGGCAACCCCCTCCAGTGTTCTTGCCTGGAGAATCCCAGGGACGGGGGAGCCTGGTGGGCTGCCGTCTATGGGGTCGCACAGAGTCGGACAGGACTGAAGCGACTTAGCAGCAGCAGCAGCAGTGCTCCTATTGCCATTTTCTTAATTGTTTGGAGTCGGTTTTGTAGATCTTTTTTCTTCTCTTGTATTTCTTGACTATATAAGTCCCTTTACCATTTGTTGTAAAGCTGGTTTTGTGGTAAAGAATTCTCTTACCTTTGGCTCATCTGAAAAGCTTTGATTTCTCCATCAATTTTGAAGGAGATCCTTGCCAAGTACAGTAATCTTGGCTGTAGATTTTTCTCTTTCAGTGCTTTAAATATGCCATGCCATTCTCTTCTGGCCTGCAGAGTTTCTGTTGAAAGATCAGCTGTGAAACATATGGGGTTTCCATTGGATGTTACTTCTTACTTTTAACTTGCTACTTTTAATATTCTTTCTTTGTGTTTCGTCTTCCTTAGTTTGCTTAGTATATGTCTAGGGCTGTTTCTCCTTGGGTTTATCACAAATGGGACTCTTGGCACCTCTTGGACTTGATTGACTATCTCCTTTTCCATGTTGGGGGTTTTTCAAGTATAATCTCCTCTAAACTTTTCTCATACCCTTTATTTTTCTCTCTTCTTCTGGGACCCCTATCATTTGAATCTTGGTGCATTTAACATTGTCCAAGAGGTCTCTGAGACTATCCTCAGTTCTTTTCATTCTTTTGACTTTATTCTGCCCTTCCGCAGTTGTTTCCACCATTTTGTCTTTCAACACACTGATCCATTTTCTGGTTCAGATACCCTGCTCCTGATTCTTTCTAGAGTATTTTTAATTTCAGTAATTGTTGTTTGTCTCTCTATTTATTTTTCAATTTATTTTTTGCTTATTCTTCAATTCAACTAGGGGTTTGCTCATTGATTCTTGCATTGTCTCCATGTCATTTTCAAAGTTTTTGATCATCTTTACTATCATTATTCTGAATAGTTTTTCAGGCAGTTTGCCTATTTCCTCTTCATTTGTTTAAATTTCTGTGTGTCCAGTTTGTTCCTTTGTTTGTGCAGCATTTCTTTGTCATTTCTTCATTTTTAAAAAGATCTTATTGTGTTTGAGGTCTCCTTTTGCCAGCCTTCAAATTTGCATTCTTTCTTCCTTTTAGTTTCTGCACTCCTAAGTTTGGTCCAATGGTTTGTGTAAGCTTTGCATTGGGTGAGATTGGTGCTGAGTTTTTTTTTTTTTTTTTTTTTTTTTTTTTTTTTCTTCTGATGTGCAGGGCTGATTGAGAAGGGTAATCCTGTCTGCTGACGACTGGGTTTCTATTTTTTTCCTATTTGCTGTTTGGATGAGGTGTCCTACACTGGGTTGGGTTGTCCTGATTGGTGGTTGGGTGATTCTAGGTCTTGTATTCAAGTGGTTTAGTTTGCGTGAGTGAGTTCTCAGTAATAATTGATACTCCCTAAGGTTAGGAGTTCTCCAGTTGTATAGGGTCTTGGAGTCAGTGCTCCCACTCCAAATGCTCGGGCTGGATCATTGGCCAGGAACACCGTTACAACAGGTGGTTTGTTATGGTATTAATTTAGATTAAAATAAATATCCAAAAAAAAAAAAAAAAAAAAAAACAAAAGGAACCCCTGACAAATGGCAGTTACACTGTCACACAAATAATAATTAAAATAAAGGAATATACACATATATTCCAATATATGGGAATATACACATATACAACCATCAGCAAAAAAATCAAACAGTTCAACAAAAAATAAACTACAATAGACTGACCTAGCAAACAATGGAAAACCAAAAATGATATCTACCAGTTAAGCACAAAAAACTAACGAGTGCACAAGCTGGAAAAGAAAATCTAAAAATCTAAAGTCCCAAGTGGGATGAAAGCACTGAAAATAAAAAAAAAACAAAATGTTGAGAGAAAGGAAGGAAGGAAAAAAAAGAAAGAAAAGAATAGATATGCAAGGTTCAATAGAGGTAGATGAACAAGGTTTGTTTAAAGTTTAACTGCAAGGGGACAAGAACAGAGGAAAGGCAAACAATGGAATAAATATAATAGGTTTAAAAAATTAAAATTTAAAACAATAAAAATAGAAAATAATTAAAAAAATCAAAAATAAATGGGAAAACAAGGAATCCTCCAAAGAACTGTAAAAATCAATGTAGAAGCAGAGGTTTATCACAAGAGTAAAAAGTATGACTGAATAGACACATGTACATATACACCCACCAGCAAAATCAAAACATTCCAGCAAAATTAAAAACAATAGATTGATTGACCTGGTGAACAAAGGAAAAAAAAAATATATATATATATATATATATATATATATATATATATATATATATATATATATATATATATATATAATAGAACCACCTGAAGAACAAAACTGGGAAACAAAAACTAGAGCAAAACTAGTGCAAATTGGAGAATAAAAGAATGAAAATAAAACTAACAAATATATTGAGAGAAAAGGAAAGAAAGAAAAAAAAAAAATATGCAGAGTTAAATAGAGATACAGATGACTCTTGAGAGTCCCTTGGACTGCAAGTAAATCCAACCAGTCCATTCTAAGGGAGATCAGTCCTGGGTGTTCATTGGAAGGACTGATGTTGAAGCTGAAATTCCTATACTTTGGCCACCTGATGCGAAGAGCTGACTCTTTGGAAAAGGCCCTGATGCTGGGAAAGATTGAGAGCAGGAGGAGAAGCGAACAACAGAGGATGAGATGGTTGGATGGCATCATCAGCTCGATGGACATGGGTTTGGTTGGACTCCAGGGGTTGGTGATGGACAGGGAGGCCTGGCGTGCTGTGGTTCATGGGGTCACAAGGAGTCGGGCACAACTGAGCCACTGAACTGAACTGAACTGAACTGAAAAGATTTATATACATTAAAGATTAACTGCAAGGGGAAAAGAACAGTAGGGAAAGTAAACAAATAATAAATGTAGAAAAAATAATAATAGGTTTAAAAAATGAAAAAGAGAGAGAGAGAGAAAAAAAAAAACTCACAGAGAATTTCAAAAGCTGTATATAGAGACAGAGATTTATAACAGCAATACAAATGTGACCGAAGAAAAATAAGGCTCAAAAGCTTCATTAGATTTCATAGTGCCAATGAAATTGGCAACTACACCGTGGGCGAGGGGAAGGAATTGAAACCAACCACACAAACAAAAAAAAATCTAAAGAATCTACAGAGCAAGTCAAAACATGAGAATAATACAGGTTTTTCTTTAGTCATTGCTCTCAGAGTCCTTTCACCCGCTAAAATTGCAGTCCACCTCACCTCCCTAGGATGCCCTCCAAAACTGTGCTGAACTCTGAACCTGATTTGGGGGGAGCTCATTCTAATCCGGTCCTACTCCTATATGTTTTTTTGTCTCCAATGTTCACAACTATCAGAACCAGGACGTCCTTTTGTGGCAGTTATCAGTGTCTTTTTATATATTATTCAGTTCAGTTCAGTCAGTCAGTCGTGTCCGACTCTTCGCGACCCCATGAATCGCAATCACGCCAGGCCTCCAGTCCATCACCAACTCCCGGAGTTCACTCAGACTCACGTCCATCGAGTCAGTGATGCCATCCAGCCATCTCATCCTCTGTCGTCCCCTTCTCCTGCCCCGAATCCTCCCAGCATCAGGGTCTTTTCAATGAGTCAACTCTTCGCATGAGGGGGCCAAAGTACTGGAGTTTCAGCTTTAGCATCATTCCTTCCAAAGAAATCCCAGGGCTGATCTCCTTCAGAATGGACTGGTTGGATCTCCTTGGAGTCCATGGGACTCTCAAGAGTCTTCTCAACACCACAGTTCAAAAGCATCAATTCTTCAGTGTTCAGCCTTCCTCACAGTCCAACTCTCACATCTATACATGACCACAGGAAAAACCATAGCTTTGACTAGACGGACCTTTGTTGGCAAAGTAATGTCTCTGCTTTTGAATATGCTATCTAGGTTGGTCATAATTTTCCTTCCAAGAAGTAAGCGTCTTTTAATTTCATACCTGCAGTCATCATCTGCAGTGATTTTGGAGCCCTGCCCCACCAACACCCCCCCAAAAAAAAAAAAAAAAAAAAAAAAAAAAAAAAAATTGACTCTTTCCACTGTTTCCCCATCTATTTCCCATGAAGTACATGGGACCGGATGCCATGATCTTCATTTTCACTCTCCACTTTCATTTCATCAAGAGACTTTTCAGTTCCTCTTCACTTTCTGCCATAAGGGTGGTGTCATCTGCATATATGAGGCTATTGACATTTCTCCCGGCAATCTTCTTTCCATCTTGTGTTTCTTCCAGTCCAGGGTTTCTCATGATGTACTCTGCATAGAAGTTAAATCAGCAGGGTGAGAACATATAGCCTTGACGTACTCCTTTTCCTAATTGGAACCAGTCTGTTGTTCCATATCCAGTTTTAACTGTGGCTTCCTGACCTGCATACAGATTTCTCAAGAGGCAGGTCAGGTGGTCTGGTATTCCCATCTCTTTCAGAATTTTCCACAGTTTATTGTGATCCACACAGGCAAAGGCTGTGGCATAGGCAATAAAGCAGAAATAGAGTTTTTTCTGGAACTCTCTTGCTTTTCCATGATCCAGCAGATGTTGGCAATTTGGTCTCTGGTTCCTCTGCCTTTTGTAAAACCAGCTTGAACATCAGGAAGTTCATAGTTCATGTATTGCTGAAGCCTGGCTTGGAGAATTTTGAGCATTACCTTACTAGTGTGTGAGGTGTGTGCAATTCTGAGGTAGTTTGAGCATTCTTTGGCATTGCCTTTCTTTGGGATTGGAATGAAAACTCACCTTTTCCAGTCCTGTGGCCACTGCTGAGTTTTCCAAATTTGCTGGCATATTGAGTGCAGCACTTTCACAGCATCATCCTTTGAGATTTGAAATAGCTCAACTGGAATTCCATCACCTCCACTAGCTTTGTTCATAATGCTGCTTTCTAAGCCCCACTTGACTTTATATTCCACAATGTCTGGCTCTAGTTCAGTGACCACACCATCGTGATTATCTGGGTCGTGAATATCTTTTTTGTACAGTTCTTCTGTGTATTCTTGCCATCTCTTCTTAATGTTTTCTGCTTCTGTTAGGTCGATACCATTTCCGTCCTTTATCGAGCCCATCTTTGCATGAAATCCCCCCTTGGTATCTCTAATTTTCTTGAAGTGATCTCTAGTCTTTCCCATTCTGTTGTTTTCCTCCTTTTCTATGCATTGCTCCCCGAGGAAGGCTTTTCTTATCTCTTCTTGCTCTTCCTTGGAACTCTGCATTCAGATGCTTATATCTTTCCTTTTCTCCTTTGCTTTTCTCTTCTCTTCTTTTCACAGCTATGTGGATTTAATCTGCAGCTTGTACAGGTGGTAGGAAGGTTTTGGGTCTTCTTCCTTAACAACACTGCCCCTGGGTTCCAGTTGTGGTTTTATTCCCACTTCTGAATGTGAATCATCCACTGGGGTTTGCTCTTGAGACTGTCCTGGAGGACTTGGGTTTGCCCCTGTGAGGGGGCCAGATGTGGAGATGCAACTGCTTGGGTCATAGTGGTTCTGGCTATATCAGGGACTCAGAGGAGTTGGTGGCTAGGGCAGCAGGACATATGGTGCTCTAGAAGGGTATGTCAACCAGTACTGGCCCATACATACCAGTATTTTTGCATGTAGAAGCCCCTTCCCTGAGAAAGAAGCCTGGCAAGCCACAGTCTACAATGTCACAAGCAGTTGGACACTAAGGGCGGCAGTGAGGAAATACCCCTCTTCCAAGTTAAGGAGCAGTGGCTGCGCTTTGATGGAGCAGCCGTGAAGGGATACCCCACACCCAAGGTAAGAGAAATCCAAGTAAGTTGGTATGTGTTGCAAGAGGGCATCAGAAGGCAGACACACTGAAACCATACTCACAAAAAAACTAGTCCATCTAATCACACTAGGACCACAGCCTTGTCTAACTCAAAGAAACTAAGCCATGCCCCTGGGGCAACCCAAGACGGGCGGGTCATGGTGGAGAGATCTGACAGAAGGTGGTCCACTGGAGAAGGGAATGGCAATCCGCTTCAGTATTCTTGCCTTGAGAACCCCATGAACAGTATCAAAAGGCAAAATGATAGGATACTGAAAGGGGAACTCCCCAGGTCAGTAGGGACCCAATATGCTACTGGATATCAGTGGAGAAATAACTCCAGAAAGAATGAAGGGATGGAGCCAAAGCAAAAACAATACCCAGTTGCGGATGTGACTGGTGACAGAAGCAAGGTCTGATGCTGTAAAGAGCAATATTGCATAGGAACCTGGAATGTCAGGTCCATGAATCAAGGCAAATTGGAAGTGGTCAAACAAGAGATGGCAAGAGTGAATGTAGACATTCTAGGAATCAGCGAACTAAAATGGACTGGAATGGGTGAATTTAATTCAGATGAGCATTATATCTACTACTGCAGGCAGGAATCCCTCAGAAGAAATGGAGTAGCCATCATGGTCAACAAAAGATTCCGAAATGCAGTACTTGGATGCAATCTCAAAAACGACAGAATGATCTCTGTTCATTTCCAAGGCAAACCATTCAATATCACAGTAATCCAAGTCTAAACCCCAACCAGTAATGCTGCAGAAGCTGAAGATGAACGGTTCTATGAAGACCTACAAGTCCTTATGGAACTATACCCAAAAAAGGTGTCCTTTTCATTGTAGGGGACTGGAATGCAAAAATAGGAAGTCAAGAAACACCTGCAGTAACAGGCAAATTTGGCCTTGGAATACGGAATGAAGCAGGGCAAAGACTAATAGAGTTTTGCCAAGAAAATGCACTGGTCATAGCAAAGACCCTTTTCCAACAACACAAGAGAAGACTCTGCACATGGACATCACCATATGGTCAACACCGAAATCAGATTGATTATATTCTTTGCAGCCAAAGATGGAGAAGCTCTATACAGTCAACAAGAACAAGACCAGGAGCTGACTGTGACTCAGATCATGAACTCCTTATTACCAAATTCAGACTGAAATTGAAGAAAGTAGGACAAACCACTAGACCATTCAGGTATGACCTAAATCAAATCCCTTATGATTATACAGTGAAAGTGAGAAACAGATTTATGAGCCTAGACCTGTTAGATAGAGTGCCTGATGAACTATGGAATGAGGCTCATGCCATTGTACAGGAGACAGGGATCAAGACAATCCCCATGGACAAGAAATGCAAAAAAGCAAAATGGCTGTCTGGGGACCCCTTAGAAATCGCTGTGAAAAGAAGAGAAGCGAAAAGCAAAGGAGAAAAGGAAAGATATACGCATCTGAATGCAGAGTTCCAAAGAATAGCAGGAAGAGATAAGAAAGCCTTCCTCAGTGATCAATGCAAAGAAATAGAGGAAAACAACAGAATGGGAAAGACTAGAGATCTCTTCAAGAAAATTAGAGATACCAAGGGGACATTTCATGCAAAGATGGGCTCGATAAAGGACAGAAATGGCATGGACCTAACAGAAGCAGAAGATACTAAGAAGAGATGACAAGAATACACAGAAGAACTAAACAATCAAGATCTTCATGATCCAGATAATCACGATGATGTGATCACCGACCTAGAGCCAGACATCCTGGAATGTGAAATCAAGTGGGCCTTAGAAAGCAGCACTACGAACAAAGCTAGAGGAAGTGATGGAATTCCAGTTGAGCTATTTCAGATCCTGAAAGATGATGCTGTGAAAGTATTGCACTCAATATGCCAGCAAATTTGGAAAACTCAGCTGTGTCCACAGGACTGGAATGGTCAGTTTTCATTCAAATCCCAAAGAAAGGCAATGCCAAAGAATACTCAAAGTACTGCACAGTTACACTCACCTCACATGCTAGTAAAGTAATGCTCAAAATTCTCCAGGCCAGGTTTCAGCAATACGTGAACTGTGAACTTCCTGATATTCCAGCTGGTTTTAGAAAAGGCAGAGGAACCAGAGATCAAATTGCCAACATCTGCTGGATCATGGAAAAAGCAAGAGAGTTCCCGAAAAACCTCTATTCCTGCTTTATTGACTATGCCAAAGCCTTTGCCTGTGTGGATCACAGTAAACTGTGGAAAATTCTGAGAGAGATGGGAATACCAGACCACCCGACCTGCCTCTTGAGAAACCTCTATGCAGGTCAGTAAGCAACAGTTAGAACTGGACGTGGAACAACAGACTGGTTCCAATTAGGAAAAGGAGTACGTCAAGGCTATATATTATCACCCTGCTTATGTAACTTCTATGCAGAGTACATCATGAGAAACCCTGGACTGGAAGAAACACAAGCTGGAATCAAGATTGCCGGGAGAAATATCAGTAACCTCAGATATGCAGATGACACCGCCCTATGGCAGAAAGTGAAGAGGAACTAAAAAGCCTCCTGATGAAGGTGAAAGTGGAGAGTGAAAAAATTGGCTTCAAGCTCAGCATTCAGAAAACGAAGATCATGGCATCCGGTCCCATCACCTCATGGGAAATAGATGGGGAAACAGTGGAAACAGTGTCAGACTTTATTTTTGGGGGCTCCAAAATCACTGCAGATGGCGACTGCAGCCATGAAATTAAAAGACACTTACTCCTTGGAAGGAAAGTTATGACCAACGTAGATAGCATATTCAAAAGCAAAGACATTACTTTGCCAACAAAGGTCCGTCTAGTCAAGGCTATGGTTTTTCCTGTGGTCATGTATGGATGTGAGAGTTGGACTGTGAAGAAGGCTGAGCACCTAAGGATTGATGCTTTTGAACTGTGGTGTTGGAGAAGACTCTTGAGAGTCCCTTGGACTGCAAGGAGATCCAACCAGTCCATTCTGAAGGAATTGAGCCCTGGGATTTCTTTGGGGGAATGATGCTGAAGCTGTAACTCCAGTACTTTGGCCACCTCTTGAGAAGAGTTGACTCATTGGAAAAGACTCTGATGTTGGGAGGAATTGGGGGCAGAAGGAGAAGGGGACAGCAGAGCATGAGATGGCTGGATGCCACCACTGACTCTATGGATGTGGATCTGGGTGAATTCCGGGAGGTGGTGATGGACAGGGAGTCCTGGCGTGCTGCGATTCATGGGGTCGCGAAGAGTGGGACAGGAATGAGCGACTGAACTGAACTGATCTGAACTGAACTGAACTGAAGTGACCAGGTATCCATAGACACAAGACTTTTTGGGCCTGTAGCAGCTCCGCCCCAGCGAGCATTGAGCATGAACTTGGCATAGCTTCTTGATTTCTGGGGACCGTGGTAGCGATAACTGTGCAGGGACAATGACCTCCTCTGCCGCAGAAGTTTTGACCCTATCAGAGTCTTTTCACCAGCCTCTTGTAGCTGGTGATAAGGAGGCCTCTTTTGCCACTCTTCCTCCATAGCTCCACTCTTTCAGGCACTTAGAGGGCTCCCTTGCCTGGGGGGTACTTCTCCGTTGTTTGGAGCATCAGGTACATAGATGGGGCCCCTGGGTGGGGTCCTAGTCTGCAGATCAGTAAGTCAGGCACTTGATTGGCCAGCCTCTCTATTGTTCAGCTGCCTATGCTGGTGTATGGGGAGAAAGAGACTATGGTGAGGGCTCCACCACCTATGATTGACCCAGTAGGATCCCCTTGCTTCCATGGGGCCTGGTGTTCCTCCACAAGCATTTCCCATCCCGATCTCCTTCCTCACATCCCATCAGTCCGTCTCTCTGCAGTCAATAGCAGCCCTTGCCCTGGGATTGCTCCACAATCCGAAAAATCCAGATCCCAACTGCTGTCCCTTCTATGGGACCTGTGTCCCTGTCTGGGGTGTGTATGACTGTGGCAAGGACTGTCTGATTCTCATTCCATTTAGGCTCCCACAGATCAACTGTTTCACTCTCAGCCTAAAATATTTCTCCTCTGATCCAGACAGTTGATCCCAGGTGGGGGGTCGGACACCAACTTATAGTTCTCCCACCCACCGAGGGCAGGTCCAGGCCTATTACCATTCCTGTTCCCCCCACCCCTAGTTCCTTCACCCTACCGAGTTTTGTGGTTCTATTTATTATTTTCCTCTGGTCAGGTACTCCTGTCAGCTCTCAGCTGGTGTTCTGCACACACTTCTGTGTCTGAAGGTGTATCCTTGATGTATCCGTGGAGTGAAATGTACTCCACTTCCAGCTACTGTTCTGCCATTTTGTTCATCTCAACTTTTGGACTACTAGAAATAAGACTGTTATGAACATTCATGTGCACATCTTTGGGTTTTTTTTTTTTTTTTTTTTACTTGCTGGTATAAACCTAAGAAAGGGATTGCTGGGACATATGGTAACCCAATGTTTAACTTTTGAAGGAACTTCCAAACTGTTTTCCACCATGGTGTACTATTTTGTATTCCCATAAGTGTGCAAAGTTCAAATATTTTCACTTCCTCATCACACTTGTTCTTCTCTGTCTCTCATGAGAGCCATACTTTCGGTGTGCCCTGCATGCTTACTTGCCATCTGTATATCATTATCTAGTGAATTTCCTGTTCAAATCTTTTGTCCATTTTTGCATTGGTGTGTTTCATATATTCTGTCTGATTCTTAAGTTTTTCTTACTTCAATGTGACTGTTATTATTTTTTATTTTAATTTTAAATTGGCCTACTATATAGAAAAGCAATTAATTAAATTTTATATATCATCTGTATATCTTGTGACATTGCTTAAATTAATTCTTAGTTTTAGGTATTCTGTTCCTGTAGATTTCATTGGATATTCTACATAGATGTCACCAACAGATAAAAACAGCTTTATTCTTCTTTTCCAAACTGGATAGCTTTTCAATCATTTCCTAATATGACTTCACGGACAGAAATTCAATATAATGAGAGTGGACATCTTTCTGTTGATTGTGATTTTAGAAGTAAAACACTCAGTGTTCTACCATAAAGTGTGATGTTAGTGATAGTGTAGTACTTTCATAAGGTTGAGGAAGTCTTCTATTTCTGCTGCTGCTAAGTCGCTTCAGTCCTGTCCAACTCTGTGCGACCCCATAGACGGCAGCCCACCAGGCTTCCAGTCCCTGGGATTCTCCAGGCAAGAACACTGGAGTGGGTTGCCATTTCCTTCTCCAATGCATGAAAGTGAAAAGTGAAAGTGAAGTCGCTCAGTCATGTCCGACTCTTAGCGACCTCATGGACTGCAGCCTACCAGGCTCCTCCATCCATGGGATTTTCTAGGCAAAAGTACTGGAGTGGGGTGCCATTGCCTCCTCCAATTCTATTTCTATTTCTTCTTCTATTTCTAGTTTGCTAAAATGTTTTATACAGAATGTGCTCAGTCACAGAGTTGTGTCCAGCTTTTTGCAACCCCATGAAGTGTAGGCCAAACAGGCTCCTCTGGCCTTGGGGATTCTCCAGGCCAGAATACTGGAATGGGTTGCCATGCTCTCCTCCAGGGGATCTTCCCAACCCAAGGATGGACCCAGATCTCTGAGATGCCAGGCACTTTCTTTAAGAGCTGACCTGCCAGAAAAGCCTAAGAATACTGAAGTGGGTAGCCCATCCCTACTTCAGGGAATCTTCCCAACCCAGGGATATTAGATTTTATCAAATTATTTTTCAGCATTTATCGAGATGACCCTACTGTGTCATCATTTTCAGTTCTTTAGTAAGTTGCTTTATCCTGATGGATTTTCAAATGTTTAACGAATGCTACACTCTTAAGGGGACAAAAACCAATGGATTATGCTATGTCATACATTGTATGTATTGGTGTAGGCTGCCACAGATCAGCTGATTCATTCTCAGCCTTAACTGTTTCTCCTCTGATCCAAACAATTACTCCAATGTGGGGAGTGGAAACCTACTTCAGTTCTCCCACCCACCAAGGGCAGGTCAGGTTCAGACCTATTAACACTCCTGTTTTTCCCCTAGTTCCTTCATCCTACCAAGTTTTGTGGTTCTATACATTCTTTTCCACTGGTCAGGTACTCCTGTCAGCTCTCAGCTGGTGTTCTGCAAGCACTTCTGTGTCTGAAGATGTATTCCTGATGTGTCCAAGGAGAGAGGTGTATTCCTCCTGCAACTACCACTCTGCCATCTTGTTCATCTCAACTTTTTGACTATTAGAAATAAGACTGCTATGAACATTCATGTGCACGTCTTTGGGGAAACATTTTTTTTTTTACATAGTGAGGTGACCATGATTCCAAGACTTGAAGCAAGACAGCTCCATGTGGAGAAAGGGCAAGTGTATTCAGTGCAGTCTCACAGTCTGAAGACAGCAGTGTCTGAATGGAAGCTAGAACAAAGGAGGTGGGATGGAAAAAGCTTCTGGGAGGTGGCCCAGAATTAAATGGTCTTGAAAGTGCTTTAAGACCACCTCTCAAAGAGTCAGACATGACTGAGAGACTGAACTGAACTGTAGGAGGAAAGTGGGATGATTCTCATTTCCACAGACACTTCAATACAGCCTAATTATCATGGAGGTACTTTAGGCAAGATATTACAATCTAGATGATGGTGAAATGTGGGAGAGAACAGAATCAAAGCCTCGATACTGTGGCTGTGGGTCAAGGTTTGGAGGAGACATATGCTCCCCGCCTTGTGACACAACAGAGTTGACTTAGAGAGATGAGGATGACAGGTGAGTTTGGAGGGCTCCTAAGGGCCATTAAAAATGATGCATTTCCCCCCCATCAAATCATCTGGGTTGCCCCCCATTCTGCCCTAGAACTATCAGGATTGCGCTTTGTGATGTCAATTCTCAGCCAGGGCCACCATTGGCTGGGGAAGTGAGTTGCTGATCTCATAAAGCATAATGCTGTGGACCCTAGGGAGGGGTATATAGAGGTGTGCTCAGGGGCTCTGGAGCAGACCACTGGGTGTCTTCAAAATGACTAAAGGGACTCAGAAGCCACAAGGCTCTAGAGCACTTATGGAACAGCCGACTTCAGGTAACCAGGAGGAAAAGATGAAGACTTCCTGTCAACTGAGGTCCACAAAAGTGTCAAGGTGAGTTGAACCCATCCAAGCTCCTCTTGCCCATTGACACCGCCCCATGAGACCCCCCCCTGCCCTCTACTGGCCTGGCACATAGCCCGTCTCTGGTCACACTTTTCCTGAAACTATCGTTCCTATCCATCTTCACCCTCTTCCCCAAACAAGTGGCATTCTGTGCTCCCTCTCTTGTTCTCTCCAAGTGTCCAGAGTAACCAGGAGGGTGAATAAGTCATCTGGTCCTGAGCTTCATTTTTGTTCAATGGAAGATTTTTGATTACAGTTTTGCTTTCCATGCTTGTGATGGGTATGTTGGGATTATCTATTTCTTCCTGGTTCAGTTTTCGATTGTTATACTTTTCTAGGAATTTGTTCATTTCTTCCAAGTTGTCCATTTTATTGTCCTATAGCTGCTGATAGTAGTCTTTTATGATCCTTTGTACTTCTGTGTTGTCTGCTGTGATTTATCCATTTTCCTTTCTAATTTTGTTGATTTGATTATCCCCCCTTTCTTTCTTGATGAGTTTTGCTAATGGTTTGCCTATTTTATTTATCTTCTCAAAGAACCAGCGTTTATTTTTGCTGAGTTTTGCTATAGTTTCCTTTGCTTTTTTTTTGTATTTCTTCCCTAATTGTTTTTTTTTTTTTTATTTTATTTTTTAAACTTTACAAATTGTATTAGTTTTGCCAAAATATCAAAATGAATCTGCCACAGGTATACATGTGTTCCCCATCCTGAACCCTCCTCCCTCCTCCCTCCCCCCCATACCATCCCTCTGGGTCATCCCAGTGCACTAGCCCCAAGCATCCAGTATCATGCATCGAACCTGGACTGGCAACTCATTTCATACATGATGATATATACATGTTTCAATGCCATTCTCCCAAATCTTCCCACCCTCTCTCTCTGAAACAGAGTCCATAAGACTGTTCTATATATCAGTGTCTCTTTTGCTGTCTCATACACAGGGTTATTGTTAGCATCTTTCTAAATTTCATATATATGCTTTAGTACACTGTATTGGTGTTTTTCTTTCTGGCTTACTTCACTCTGTATAATAGGCTCCAGTTTCATCCACCTCATTAAAACTGATTCAAATTTATTCTTTTTAATGGCTGAGTAATGCTCCATTGTGTATATGTACCACAGCTTTCTTATCCATTCATCTGCTGATGGACATCTAGGTTGCTTCCATGTCCTGGCTATTATAAACAGTGTTGCTATGAACATTGGGGTACATGTGTCTCTTTCAATTCTGGTTTCCTCGGTGTGTATGCCTAGCAGTGGGATTGCTGGATCATAAGACAGTTCTATTTCCAGTTGTTTAAGGAATCTCCACACTGTTCTCCATAGTGGCTGTACTAGTTTGCATTCCCAGCAACAGTGTAAGAGGGTTCCCTTTTCTCCACACCCTCTCCAGCATTTATTGCTTGTAAACTTTTGGATCACAGCCATTGTGAGTCGTGTGAAATGGTACGTCATAGTGGTTTTGATTTGCATTTCTCTGATAATGAGTGATGTTGAGCATCTTTTCATGTGTTTGTTAGCCATCTGTATGTCTTCTTTGGAGAAATGTCTATTTAGTTATTTGGCCCATTTTTTGATTGGGTCATTTATTTTTCTGGAGTTGAGCTGTAGGAGTTGCTTGTATATTTTTGAGATTAGTTGTTTGTCAGTTGCTTCATTTGCTATTATTTTCTCCCATTTTGAAGGCTGCCTTTTCACCTTGCTAATAGTTTTCTTTGATGTGCAGAAGCTTTTAAGTTTAGTTAGGTCCCATTTGTTTATTTTTGCTTTTATTTCCAATATTCTGGAAGGTGGGTCATAGAGGATCCTGCTGTGATGTATGTCAGAGAGTGTTTTGCCTACGTTCTCCTCTAGGAGTTTTATAGTTTCTGGTCTTATGTTTAGATCTATAATCCATTTTGAGTGTATTTTTGTGTATGGTGTTAGAAGTGTTCTAGTTTCATTCTTTTACAAGTGGTTGACCAGATATCCCAGCACCACTTGTTAAAGAGATTGTCTTTAATGCATTATATATTATTGCCTCCTTTGTCAAAGATACGGTGTCCATATATGCATGGATTTATCTCTGGGCTTTCTATTTTGTTCCATTGATCTATATTTCTGTCTTTGTGCCAGAACCATACTGTCTTGATAACTGTGGCTTTGTAGTAGAGCCTGAAGTCAGGTAGGTTGATTCCTCCAGTTCCATTCTTCTTTCTCAAGATAGCTTTGGCTATTTGAGTTTTTTTTTTTTTTTTTTTTTTTTTTTCCACAAAAATTGTTTAATTATTTATCTAGCTCTGTGAAGAATACCGTTGGTAGCTTGATAGGGATTGCATTGAATCTATAAGTTGCTTTGGGTAGTTGTAGAGGAGGTAAAACTTCAAACTCATTCTATGAGGCCACCATCACCCTAATACCAAAACCTGACAAAGATCCCACAAAAAAAGAAAACTACAGGCCAATATCACTGATGAACATAGATGCAAAAATCCTTAACAAAATTCTAGCAATCAGAATCCAACAACACATTAAAAAGATCATACACCATGACCAAGTGGGCTTTATCCCAGGGATGCAAGGATTCTTCAATATCCTCAAATCAATCAATATAATACACCACATTAACAAATTGAAAAAAAAAAACCATATGATTATCTCAAAAGATGCAGAGAAAGCCTTTGACAAAATTCAACATCCATTTATGATAAAAACTCTCCAGAAAGCAGGAATAGAAGGAACATACCTCAACATAATAAAAGCTATATATGACAAAACCACAGCAAACATTATCCTCAATGGTGAAAAAAAAATTGAGCATTTCCTCTAAAGTCAGGAACAAGACAAGGGTGCCCACTTTCACCATTACTATTCAACATAGTTTTTCAAGTTTTGGCCACAGCAATCACAGCAGAAAAAGACAATAAAAGGAATCCAAATTAAAAAGAAAAAACAACTCACTATTTTTGCAGATGACATGATCCTCTACATAGAAAACCTAAAGACTCCACCAAAAACTTAGAACTAATCAATGATTACAGTAAAGTTGCAGGATATAAAATCAACACACAGAAATCCCTTGCATTCCTATACACTAATAATGAGAAAACAGAAAGAAAGAAAATTAAGGAAACAATTCCATTCACCATTGCAATGGAAAGAATAAAATACTTAGGAATATATCTACCTAGAGAAACTAAAGACCTATACATAGAAAACTATAAAACACTGGTGAAAGATATCAAAGAGGACACTAATAGATGGAGAAATATACCATGTTCATGGATTGGAAGAATCAATATAGTGAAAACGAGTATACTACCTAATTGTTATTATTACTTTTTTTTTTCTTCTAACCCTGGGATCTTCACTTCTTCTTTTTTTTAGTTGATTTGGGTGTAAAGTTAGGTCATTTATTTGAGGTTTCTCTTGTTTCTTAGGGTAAGTTTGTATTTCTATGAACCTTTTTCCCTTCAGATCAGATCAGATCAGATCAGTCGCTGAGACATGTTCAACTCTTTGTGACCCTATGAATCGCAGCATGCCAGGTCTTCCTGTCCATCACCAACTCCCGGAATTTCACTGAGACTCACGCCCATGGAGTCAGTGATGCCATCCAGCCATCTCATCCTATGTCTTCCCCTTCTCCTCCTGCCCCCAATCCCTCCCAGCATCAGAGACTTTTCCAATGAGTCAAGTCTTCGCATGAGGTGGCCAAAGTACTTGAGCTTCAGCTTTAGCATCATTCCTTCCAAAGAAATCCAAGGGCTGATCTCTTTCAGAATGCACTGGTTGGATTTCCTTGCAGTCCAAGGGACTCTCAAGAGTCTTCTCCAACACCACAGTTCAAAAGCATCAATTCTTCGGCACTCAGGCTTCTTCACAGTCCAACTCTCACATCCATACATGACCACAGGAAAAACCATAGCCTTGACTAGACGAATGTTTTTGGTAAAGGAATGTCTCTGCTTTTGCATATGCTCTCTAGGTTAGTCACAACTTTCCTTTCAAGGAGTAAGTGTCTTTTAATTTGATGGCTGCAGTAACCATCTGCAGTGATTTTGGAGCCCAAAAAATAAAGTCTGACATTGTTTCCACTGTTTCCCCATCTATTTCCCATGACGTGATGGGACCGGATGCCATGATCTTCGTTTTCTGAATGTTGAGCTTTAAGCCAACTTTTTCACTCTCCACTTTCGCTTTCATCAAGAGGCTTTTTTTGTTCCTCTTCACTTTCTGCCGTAAGGGTGGTGTCATCTACATATCTGAGGTTATTGATATTTCTCCCGGCAATCTTGATTCCAGCTTGTGTTTCTTCCAGTCCATCGTTTCTCATGATTTACTCTGCATAGAAGTTAAATAAACAGGGTGACAATATAAAGCCTTGACGTTCTCCTTTTTTTTATTTATTTTTTTTTTTTTTTTTTATTTAGAATCAGTCAGTTGTTCCATGTCCAGATCTAACTGTTGCTTCCTGACCTGCATACAAATTTCTCAACAGGCAGATCAGGTGGTCTGGGATTCCCATCTCTCTCAGAATTTTCCACAGTTTTTTGTGATCCACACAGTCAAAGGCTTTGGCATAGTCAATAAAGCAGAAATAGAGGTTTTTCTGGAACTCTCTTGCTTTTTCCATGATCCAGCAGATGTTGGCAATTTGGTCTCTGGTTCCTCTGCCTTTTCTAAAACCAGCTTGAACATCAGCATGTTCATGGTTCCCATATTACTGAAGCTGGCTTGGAGAATTTTGAGCATTATTTTACTAGCGTGTGAAATGAAAGCAATTTTGCCGTAGTTTGAGCATTCTTTGGCATTGCCTTTCTTTCAGATTGGAATGAAAACACCTTTTCCAGTCCTCTGGCCACTGCTGAGTTTTCCAAATTTGCTGGCATATTGAGTGCAGCACTTTCATAGCATCATCTTTCAGGATTTGGAATAGCTCAACTGGAATTCCATCACCTCCACTCTCTTTGTTCGTAGTGATGCTTTCTAAAGCCCACTTGACTTCACATTCCAGGGTGTCTGGCTCTAGGTCAGTGATCATACCATCGTGATTATCTGGGTCATGAAGATCTTTTTTGTACAGTTCTTCTGTGTATTCTTGCCACCTCTTCTTAATATCTTCAGCTTCTGTTAGGTCCATACCATTTCTGTCCTTTATCGAGCCAATGTTTGCATGAAATGTTCCTTTGGTATCTCTTATTTTCTTGAAGAAATCCTAGTCTTTCCCATTCTGTTATTTTCCTCTATTTCTTTGCATTGATCGCTGAAAAAAAAAGGCTTTTCTTTCTTGCTTTTCTTTGGAACTCTGCATTCAGATGTTTATATCTTTCCTTTTCTCCTTTGCTTTTCTCTTCTTTCTTTTCTTTTCTTTTTGCCATATGTGTTGTGTTTTTTTTTTTTTTTGTTTCTTTGCATATTTGCATTTCATTTCTTTCTGATTTTTCTTCTGTTATATGTCGGTCATTCAGAAGCACGTTGTTTACCCTCCATATGTTTCTATTTGTCATGGTTTCTTTCCCCCTGTAGTTGACATGCAATCTTACTGCTTTGTGATCAGAAGAGATGCTTGAAATGATTTTGATTTTTGTTTTCAGTTTACCAAGGCTAGATTTGTGGCCCAGTATGTGATCTATCCTGGAGAATGTTCCATGTGCACTTGAGAAAAAGGTGAAATTCATTGCTTTGGCGTGAAACGTTCTTTTTTTGAAATCAATTAGGTCTAACTGATCCATTGTATCACTTAAAGTTTGTGTTCCCTTGCTAATTTTCTGTTTGGTTGATCTATCCATAGGTGTGTGTAGGGTCTTAAGGTCTCCCACTATTATTGTGTTGTTTTTAATTTCCCCTTTCATACTTGTTAGCATTTGCCTTATGTATTGAGTGCTCCTATGTTGGGTGCATATATATTTATAATTGTTATATCTTCTTCTTGGATTGATCCTTTGACCATTATGTAGTGGCCTTCTTTGTCTCTTTCCACACCCTTTATTTCAAAGTCTATTTTATCTGATATGAGTATTGCTACTCCTGATTCCTGTTGCTCACATTTTGCATGAAATACCTTTTCTCAGCCCTTCACTTTCACTCTGTATATGCCCCTTGGTTTCAGGTGTGTCTCTTTTACACAGCATACATAGAAGCCTGGTTTTGTAACCGATTTATCAACTTTCTTTGTCACCTATCTATCCATTTGTCCATCCCTCTTTCCAATCAACAATCAATCTTTTTCCTTGGTGCATTTCAGTATGTGTCTCCTTAAGTATCTCAGCAAGCCTGCCATTAAGTAGTCAGCCGTGTTTGTTTGTATAGCAATTTTTTTTTGGATATTAACTTTACACACAATGAAATATAGCAATCTTTTTCTTTCCTCAGTCATGCTACTTTTTTGAACTGAAGTATAGTCCATTTATAATTTTGTGTTAATTTCTGCTTTACAGCAAAGTGATTCAGTTATAGACATATATTTACATATGTATACGTTGAGTGTGGAGATATATATATATATACACACACACACATTTTTTTTATTTAATTTTTTTTTTTTTTTTTTTTTTTTTTTTGTGTGCAGCAAGTGGAATTAGTTCCCTGACCAGGGTTTGAACCTGCATCCCTTGCAGTGGAAATCTGCAGTCTTAACCACTGGACTGCCAGGAAGACATATATATATATATATATATATATATATATATATATATATATATATATATATATATATATATATATATATATATATATATATATATATATATATATATATATATATATATATATATATATATATAAAATCACATTTGATTATGATTTATAATTGGATACTGAATGTAGTCCTCTGTGCTCTAGAGGAATTTGTCAATCCATTCCATATAATTTGTTTTCTATCTCTTAACCTGTCTCTTACTCCATTTCTCCCCAATTCTCTCTGCCCATTGAAGTTGTAAGTCTGCCTCTATGTCTTCTCTCTATGTCTATGAGTGTCTTTCTGATTCATACATATGTTCATTTGTGTCATATCTTAGATTCCACATTTGGATATTATGATATTATTTGGTATATATGTTTCCCTGTGTGCCTCACTTCATTTAGTATGATCAGCTCTCAGACCTTGCATATTGACTCAAATGGCCTTATTGTTGTAACTGTACATATTCCTGTATCTTTTTAACCATACATAGAGCTATTCATCTATGGTTATTTTCTAAAATATATTATTAAAAAGTGTTTATAAATCACTCTTGGTATAGTATGTCCATTTTGAGTCTGTATAAGGATTTTATATGTATCTGTCACTTCACTTAATTTGCCCAGTCGAGTCCAACTCTTTGCGACTCCATGAACTGTGGCATGCCATGCTTCCCTGTCCAATTACCTACTACCCAAGCCTGCTTAAACTCAGATGCACCGAGTGGGTGATGTGAACCAATGATCTCATCCTCTGTTGTGTGCTTCTCCTCCTGCTTTCAATCTTTCTCAGCATCAGGGGCCTTTCCAATGAGTCAGTTCTTCAGATAAGGTAGCCAAAGAATTGACGTTTCAGCATCAGTCCTTCCAGTGAATATCCAAGAGTAATACGCTTAAGGATTGACTGGATTGATTTCCTTGCAATCCAAGAGACTCTCCAGAGTATATGTGGGTATGAAAAAATATTCATTGTGCTTATGTTTCGTCTTTTGGAGACATAGAATAATACTTATGAATGTAATTCATAAAATGTTGATGTATTCTCTCATATGTATATGTGCGTATGAATAAATGTTTACTATGCTCTTGATGAAGGTGACAGAGGAGAGGGAAAAAGTTGGCTAAAAACTCAACATTCAGAAAATGAAGATCATGTCATTCGGTCCCATCACTTCATGGGAAATAGAGGGGAAACAGTGGAAACAATGTCAGACTTTATTTTGGGGGGCTCCAAAATCACTGCAAATGATGACTGCAGCCAAGAAATTAAAAGACGCTTACTCCTTGGAAGAAAAGTTATGACCAAATCTAGATAGCATATTGAAAAGCAGAAACATTACTTTGCCACCAAAAATCCATCTAGTCAAGACTATGGTTTTTCCAGTGGTCAAGTATGGATGTGAGAGTTGGACTGTGAAGAAAGCTGAGCGCCGAAGAATTGATGCTTTTGAACTCTGGTGTTGGAGAAGACTCTTGAGAGTCCCTTGAACTGCAAGGAGATCCAAACAGTCCATTCTGAAAGAGACCAGCCCTGGGATTACTTTGGAAGAAATGATGCTAAAACTGAAACTCCAGTACTTTGGCCACCTCATGCGAAGAATTGACTCATTGGAAAAGACTCTGATGCTGGGAGGGTTGGGAGGCAGGAGGAGAAGGGGACGACAGAGGATGAGATGGTTGAATGGCATCACTGACTCAATGGACGTGGGTCTGAGCGAACTCTGGGAGTTGGTGATGGACAGGGAGGACTGGCGTGCTGCGATTCATGGGTTCCAAAGAGTCGGACACCACTGAACGACTGAACTGAACTGAACGGATGCATATGATGCCCTCTCAAGCAGAAATAGAAAAATGATAATGAATGTAATTTATAAAATCCGAATGTATTCACTCATATATTTACTGTGGTTATACTGCCATCTCATGGAGAAACAGAAGAATGCTTATGAATGAAATTTATAAAATCCAGATACATTATTCACATATTGAAAAATATACTGTATAATTTATTAAAAAATTAACACATGATCATAACAGAAAATGTTAATTTCTTAGAAAAAAAAGAAAGAAAGAAAGAAATCGCCCATGATCTCATTTACTACTCGCTCAGAATTCTGAGTTCCTTAAATAGACATTTCTCCAAAGAATACATACAGATGGCTAACAAACACATGAAAAGATGCTCAACATCACTCATTATCAGAGAAATGCAAATCAAAACCACTCTGAGGTACCATTTCACACCACTCAGAATGGCTGCGATCCAAAAGTCTACAAGCAGTAAATGCTGGAGAAGTTGTGGAGAAAAGGGAACTATCTTACACTGTTGGTTGGAATGCAAACTAGTACAGCCACTATGGAAAACAGTGTGGATATTCCTTAAACAACTGGAAATAGAACTGCCTTATGATCCAGCAATCCCACTGCTCGGCATACACACTGAGGAAACCAGAAGGGAAAGAGACACATGTACCCCAATGTTCATCGCAGCACTGTTTATAATAGCCAGGACATGGAAGCACACCTAGATGCCCATCAGCAGATGAATGGATAAGAAAGCTGTGGTACATATACACAATGGAGTATTACTGAGCCATTAAAAAGAATACATTTGAATCAGTTCTAATGAGATGGATGAAACTGGAACCTATTATACAGAGTGAAGTAAGCCAGAAAGAAAAACACCAATACAGTATACTAACACACATATATATGAATTTAGAAACATGGTAACAATAACCCTGTGTACGAGACAGCAAAAAAGACACTGACGTATAGATCAGTCTTATGGACTCTGTGGGAGAGAGGAGAGGGTGGGAAGATTTGGGAGAATGGCATTGAAACATGTATAATATCATGTATGAAATGAGTCGTCTAGTCCAGGTTCAGTGCATGATACTTGGGATGCTTGGGTCTGGTGCACTGGGACAACCCAGAGGGGGGGTATGGGGGGAGGAGGAGGAGGAGGGTTCAGGATGGGGAACACAGGTATACCTGTGGCGGATTCATTTCGATATTTGGCAAAACTAATACAATATTGTAAAATAAAATAAAATTTATTAAAAAAAAAAAAAAAAAAAAGTAATTCTGAGTTCCTGAGCTGGAGAGATAAAATATCAGGGTGTGTTAGTTCTTTCACTATAAAATACTTTCTGTTATTTGAATTTTAGCAAATAACTTGGTTCTGATATGTGGTTCTTGCTTTGTTTACTTATACTGAAGATTTTTCTTTTACAAATACTGAGTAATTTGACCACATCTTTAGAGACTGCTTGCTTTATACTTTTTTTATTCTTTTTTTTTTTTTTTTCCGTTTTTGCTATAATTAAAAAATGTTGCATGTCGTGCCTCCAGGAAATAATACTGTAATGAACATTAGGGTGTATCAATCTTTTGGTTTTAAGGTTTTTTCCAGAAAAAATGCCCAGGAGTAGGTCATAAGGTGATTATATGTTTTAGTTTTTAAAGGAGCAGCAATACTCTTCACCATAGTGGCAGTACCAATTTACATGCCCACTAACAGTGCAAGATTGTTCCCTTTTTTCCCACATTCTCTCCAGGAATTATTGCTTGTAGAATTTTTGTTGCTATCTATTCGGCCTGGCGTGAAGGAATACCACATTGTAGTATTGATTTGTATTTCTCTAATGAATAGTGATGATGAACTATGGATGGAGGTTCATGACACTGTACAGGAGACAGGAACCAAGACCATCCTCAAGAAAAAGAAATGCAAAAAAGTAAAATGGCTGTCTGAGGAGGCCTTACAAAATAGCTGTGAAAAGAAGAGAAGCCAAAAGCAAGGAGGAAGGGAAAGCTATATCCATTTGAATGCAGAGTTCAAAGAATAGCAAGTAGAGATAAGAAAGCCTTCCTCAGTGATCAGTGCAAAGAAATAGAAGGAAATAAAGAATGGAAAAGACTAGAGATCTCTTCAAGAAAATTAGAGATACCAAGGAACATTTCATGCAAAAAGATGGGCTCAATAAATGACAGAAATGATATGGACCTAACAGAAGCAGAAAACACTAAGAGGAGAACTGTACCAAAAATATCTTCAAGACCCATTTAATCACAATGGTCTGATCACTCACCTAGAGACAGACATCCTGGAATATGAAGTCCAGTGGGCCTTTGGAAGCCACACTACAAACAAAGCTAGTGGAGGTGATGGAATTCCAGTTGAGCTATTTCAAATTCTCAAAGATGCTGCTGGAAAGTTCTGCACTCAATATGCCAGTAAATCTGGAAAACTCATCAGTGGCCACAGGACTGGAAAACATTAGTTTTCCTTCCAATCCTAAAGAAAGGCAATGTCAAAGAATGCTCAAATTACAGAACAATTACACTCATCTCACACACTAGTAAAGTAGTGCTCAAAATTCTCCAAGCCAGGCTTCAGCTATATGTGAACCATGAACTTCCAGATGTTCAAGGAGGTTTCAGCAAAGGCAGAGGAACAAGAGATCAAATTGCCAACATCTGTCAGGTCGTGAAAAAGCAAGAGAATTCCAGAAATACATCTATTTATTCTTTATTGACTATGCCACAGCCTTTGAGTGTGTGAATAACAATAAACTGTAGGAAATTCTCAAAGAGATGGAAATACCAGACCACCTAACCTTCCTCTTGACAAATCTGTATGCAGGTCAAGAAGCAAGAGTGAAAACTGGACATGGAACAGCAAACTGGTTCCAAAGTGGGAAAGGAGCACATCAAGGCTGTATATTGTTGTCGTGTTTATTTAACTCATATGTGGAGTACATCATGAGAAACCCTGTGCTGGAGGAAGCACAAGCTGGAATCAAGTTTGCTGGGAGAAATATCAATAACCTCACATATGCAGGCGACACTACCCTTTCTGCAGGCAGAAAGTGAAGAAGAATTAAAGAGCTTCTTGATGAAAGTGAAAGAAGAGAGAAAACGTTGGCTTAAAGCTCAACATTCAGAAAATGAAGATCATGGTCTCATCACTTTATGGTAAATAGATGGGGAAATGGCAGAAACAGTGGCTGACTTTATTTTGGGGGGCTCGAAAATCACTGCAGGTGATGACTGAAACCATGAAATTAAAAGACACTTACTCCTTGAAAGGAAAGTTATGATCAACGTAGACAACTTATTAAAAAGCAGAGACATTACTATGCCAACGATGGTCCATCTAGTCAAGGCTATGTTTTTTCTAGTAGTCCTGTATGGATGTGAGAGTTGAACTGTAAAGAAAGCTGAGCACTGAAGAAGTGATGATTTTGAACTGTGGTGTTGGAGAAGACTCTTAAGAGTCCCATGGGCTCCAGGGAGTTCCAATCAGTCCATTATAAAGGAGATCAGTCCTGGTGTTCATTGGAAGGATTGATGTTTAAGCTGAAACTCCAATATTTTGGCCACCTGATGTGAAGAGCTGACTCATTTGAAAAGACCCTGATGCTGGGAAAGATGGAGGGCAGACAGAGAAGGGGGGACAGTGGATGAGATAGTTGGATGGCTTCACTGCCTCAATGGACATAAGTTTGGAGGACTCCGGGAGTTGGTGATGGACAGTGAGGCCTGGCCTGCTGAAGTCCATAGGGTCGCAAAGAGTCGGACCCGACTGAGTGACTAACCTGAACGTAGCCTCTTTTTCAGTGTTTTTCATCATCTGTATGATTTCTTTTGGGAAATGACTATTTAGATCTGCCTGTTTTGTTACTTAAGGTGTTTTTTTTTTTGTTTGTTTGTTTTTGATACTTGGGCTACGTAGCCATTTGCATATTTTTAAAAATAATGCCTTGATAACTAATGGGAACTATCTGTGTAGCACAGGGAACTGCCCTCCATGCTCTGTGATGACCTAAATTTAGAAGAAAATTAAATGAAAGAGGTTATGTTTATACACTTGTACACCTAGTGTGATTTGTGTACAGCAGAATGTAACACAACATTGTTAAGCAACTACATGTGTATATGTGTACATACTCTAGGCTCCATTTAAAGGATGTTCTAAAAGAAGCAGATGTAATCTACAATAACAGAACTGAGAACAGGGGTTGCATGGGGAAAGACAGTGTGGGGAAGTATACCAAAGAAATTATCTAGGATAATGGGGAAAAAAATTTTTTTTTCAATGAGCATTAGATATATAATCTAGGTGAAACTGCAGAAATATTTCTGAAATGGACATTCCAAACAGGGTCTTGCCAAGTGGCTCTATGTATTTATAAATTTACTAGATAATGTCATATTGTCCTTCAGAAAGTTGCGTCACACTATGCGCTCACAACACTGCTGAAACACTCCTTTTCCAATTTGTCATCGTCCATTTGGAGGAAAAATTTGGTATATTTCAACTTTGTCATTGAACTTTGGCAGTTTTCATGGTGAGAAATCATAATCCATTATTGTTTTCGTTTGCATTTATTTTATTACCAGGTAGGTATGACATTTCTTCCTGATTTTTGGTAATTTTCCTTTTTTCGGGGGAGGGTAATTTGTATGTTTTTTTTTTTTTATTATTGTTTTTTTTTTTCAATTCTCTTCTATTGGGTTTTTCATCTTTTCTTATTTTAACTTTGGACTCTGCATAAATGAGGTAAATGAGTCATTTGTCAGCTGTCTTCCAAATATTTCTCAATTGTCATTTTATAATTCCGTGTTTATTTTCTATTCAGTCATGCAGGAGTTTTACTACAAAAAAAGTTATGTAAATTTTCCCTTTTAAGCTTCTGGACAAAGAACATGTAAAATAAGAAATTTTAAAGGTGGCCCAAAACTCTAGGAAGCTAGAGGGTGTGGTTAAAAGAATCGGGAGAGGTCAACGCTCTCTGACTTGCTCCCCATACTCCCCTAGAGGTGTCAGGATGAGGCTTTGTGAGGTCAAGGCTCACCAGGGCCTCCATTAGCTGTGCAAGTGGCTTGCTGACCTCATAAAGTGTAAGGGTGTGGCCACCTGGGGAAGGGTATATATAGGGGTACTCAGGGGCTCTGAAGTAGACCACTGCGAGTCTTCAAAATTACTAAGGTGACTGGGAAGGCTCTAGAGCACTGGAGTTTCAGTTTTAGCATCATTCTTGGAACAGCTGACTCTAGATACCCAGGAGGAAAAGATGAAGATCTCCCATCAACTGAGGTCCAAAGGATGTGTCAAGGTGAGCTGAACCCACCTAAAGCTCCTCTTGTCTTTCTCTGACTTATTTAGTATGATCATCTCTAGGTCCATCCATGTTGGAAAAAAAAGCATTATTTCGTTCTTTCTTATGGATAATATTCCATTGTATGCATAATATATCTGTCTTTATCCACTCACATATTTAAGTGCCTTAAGGTCGTTTGCATGTCTTTGCTACTGTACATTGTGCTACTATAAACACTGTTGTGCATATCACTTTTCTGATGGGAGTTTTCATCTTAATGGATATATGCCCAGTAGTGTTATTGTTGGATCATATACTAACTGTATTTTTAGAGTATTAAAAAACTCTATACCAAGGAAGGAGATAATGGGCAGGTAGTTCAAAAGGAAGGAATATATGTATACATATGGCTGATTCATGTTGAGGTTTGAAAGAAAGCAACAAAACTCTGAAAAGCAATTACCCTTAAGAAAAAATAATTATAATTATTATAAAAGACCTGCTTACTGTTTTCAATAGTGGCTGCATCAGTTTCTTGATTTTCATGTATAGTAGTGGTAGTGAAAGTCACTCAGTCATGTTCGACTCTTTGCGACCACATGGATTATACAGCCCATGGCCAGAATACTGGAGTAGGTAGCCTTTTCCTTCTCCAGGGGATCTTCCCACCCAGGGGTCGAAACCATGTCTCCTGCTTTGTAGGTGGATTCTTTACCAGCTGAGCCACAAGGGAAGCCTGATTTTTCATGTATGCTGATGCTGCTGCTAAGCTGCTTCATTGTGTCCTACTCTGTGAGACCCCAAGACGGCAGCCCACCAGGCTCCCCATCCCTGGGATTCTCCAGGCAAGAACGCTGGAGTGGGTTCCCATTTCCTCTCAATGCATGAAAGTAGAAAGTGAAAAGGAAGTCGCTCAGTCCTGTCTGACTCTTCACGACTCCATGCCCTGCAGCCTACCAGGCTCCTCCGTCCATGGGATTTTCCAGGCAAGAGTACCGGAGTGTGGTGCCATTATAGGATGTTGTTCATCTCCCTGCAGTACATGGTTGAGTTACATGTTTTTTTTTTTTTTCAAATCTGTTTTGTTTTGTTTTAATACATACTCTTAGGAGTGGAGCTGCCAGGTCATATGCTCAGTCTCTCGTATTCTTGAAAAGACAAATTCCAGCAATCAGAATCCAACAACACATTAAAAAGATCATACATCATGACCAAGTGGGCTTTATCCCAGGGATGCAAGGATTCTTCAATATCCTCAAATCAATCAATGTAATACACCACATTAACAAATTGAAAAATAAAAACCATATGATTATCTCAAAAGATGCAGAGAAAGCCTTTGACAAAATTCAACATCCATTTATGATAAAAACTCTCCAGAAAGCAGGAATAGAAGGAACATACCTCAACATAATAAAAGCTATATAAGACAAACCCTTCAGCAAACATTATCCTCAATGGTGAAAAAAAAAAAAAAGCATTTCCTCTAAAGTCAGGAACAAGACAAGGGGGCCCACTTTCACCATTAATAATCAACAGAGTTTTGGAAGTTTTGGCCACAGCAATCAGAGGAGAAAAAGAAATAAAAGGAATCCAAATTGAAAAGAAGAGGTAAAACTCTCTACTTTTGCAGATGACATGATCCTCTACATAGAAAACTCTAAAGACTCCACCAGAAAATTACTAGAACTAATCAATGATTACAGTAAAGTTGCAGGATATAAAATCAACACACAGAAATCCCTTGCATTCCTATACACTAATAATGAGAAAACAGAAAGAGAAATTAAGGAAACAATTCCATTTACCATTGCAACGGAAAGAATAAAATACTTAGGAATATATCTACCTAAAGAAACTAAAGACCTATATATAGAAAACTATAAAACATTGGTGAAGGAAATCAAAGAGGACACTAATAGATGGGGGAATATACCATGTTCATGGATTGGAAGAATCAATATAGTGAAAATGACTATACTACCCAAAGCAATTTATAGATTCAATGCAATCCCTATCAAGCTACCAACCGTATTCTGCACAGAGCTAGAACAAATAATTTCACAATTTGTATGGAAATGCAAAAAAAACCTCGACTAGCCAAAGCTATCTTGAGAAAGAGAATGGAACTGGAGGAATCAACCTACCTGACTTCAGTCTCTTTTACAAAGCCACACTCATCAAGACAGTATGGTACTGGCACAAAGACAGAATTATAGATCAATGGAACAAAATAGAAAGCCCAGAGATAATTCCACACACATATGGACACCTTATCTTTGACAAAGGAGGCAAGAATATACAATGGATTAAGGAGAATCTCTTTAACAAGTGCTGCTGGGAAAAATGGTCAACCACTTGTAAAACAATGAAACTAGAACACTTTCTAACACCATACACAAAAATAAAACTCAAAATGGATTAAAGATCTAAATGTAACACCAGAAACTATAAAACTCCTAGAGGCGAACATAGGCAAAACACTCTCCGACATACATCACAGCAGGATCCTCTATGACCCACTCCCCAGAATATTGGAAATAAAAGCAAAAATAAACAAATGGGACCTAATTAAACTCTAAAGCTTCTGCACAACAAAGGAAACTATAAGCAAGGTGAAAAGACAGCCTTCAGAATGAGAAAATAATAGCAAATGAAGCAACTGACAAACAACTAATCTCAATAATATACAAGCAACTCTTACAGCTCAATTCCAGAAAAATAAATGGCCCGATCAAAAAATGGGCCAAAGAACTATATAGACATTTCTCCAAAGAAGACATACAGATGGCTAACAAACACATGAAAAGATGCTCAACATCACTCATTATCAGAGAAATGCAAATCAAAACCACTATGAGGTACCATTTCACACCAGTCAGAATGGCTGCGATCCAAACACCTACAAGGAATAAATGCTGGAGAGGGTGTGGAGAAAAGGAAACCCTCTTATACTGTTGGTGGGAATGCAAACTAGTACAGCCACTATGGAGAACAGTGTGGAGATTCCTTAAACAACTGGAAATAGAACTGTCTTATGATCCAGCAATCCCACTGCTGAGCATACACACTGAGGAAACCAGAAGGGAAAGAGACATATGTACCCCAATGTTCATAGCAGCACTGTTTATAATAGCCAGGACATGGAAGTAACCTAGATGTCCATCAGCAGATGAATGGATAAGAAAGCTGTGGTACATATACACAATGGAGTATTACTCAGCCATTAAAAAGAATACATTTGCACCAGTTCTAATGAGGTGGATGAAACTGGAGCCTATTATACAGAGTCAAGTAAGCCAGAAAGAAAAACACCAATACAGTTTACTAATGCATATATATGGAATTTAGAAAGATGGTAGCAGTAACCCTGCATACGATACAGCAAAAGAGACACAGATGTATAGAACCGTCTTTTGGACTCTGTGGGAGAGGGAGTGGGTGGGATGATTTGCGAGAATGCATTGAAACATGTATAATATCATATATGAAACAAGTCGCCAGTCCAGGTTCAATGCACGATACTGGATGCTTGGGGCTGGTGCACTGGGACGACCCAGAGGGATGGTATGGGGAGGGAGGAGGGAGGAGGGTTCAGGATGGGGAACGCGGGTATACCTGTGGCGGATTCTTTCAATATTTGGCAAAACTAATACAGTATTGTAAAGTTTAAAAATAAAATAAAATTTAAAAAATTAAATTAAATTAAAAAAAAAAAATAAAGGGCACTTAGTAGTGACATTTATAATGGCTCCTACCAAATATATCTCACTAGTACCATAAAGATTCCCCTTTAGCAATGTTTCTCTACCATGTCTTCTCTGTATAGTATTTGATACTTTTTCACTACTCAGAGATGATACTTCATTAGCATAGTTTGATTATTTATAACAATACACTGGGCTTCTCAGGTGGCACTGTTGTTAAGAATCTTCCAGCAAAGGCAGGAGTCAAAGGAGATGTGATTTGGGAAAATGCCCTGGAGGAGGAAATGGCGACTCACTCCAGAATTCTTGCCTGGAAAATCCCAAGGACAGAGGAATTTGTTGGGCTATGGTCTCCGGGATCACAAAAAGGTGAACCTAAAAGACTTCTTGGTAATTCACTATAATGAGTGTATTTCATGTGCTGTTAAAGAAATACTGAGAATTGCATTTACCTGTTGGTATTTTCTTCCAGATACGGTGTGCTATTTGACATTTTTCATCCACACAAAAGAGTTAGAAATTTTTGTTGTTTGTTTTCATTTCTGTATTTCTGTATTTATTTATTTTATTCTTATTGTTTTTTACTTTACACTATTGTAGTGGTTCACCATACATCAACATGCATCCGCCACAGGTATACACGTTTTCCCCATCCTGAACCCCCTCCTACCTCCTTCCCTATACCATCCTTCTGGGTCATCCCAGTGCACCAGCTCCAAGCTTCCTGTATCCTGCATGGAACATGGACTGGCGATTCATTTCTAATATGATATTATACATGTTTTAATGCCATTCTCTCAAATCATCCTCTGCTCCCTCTCCCACAGGGTCCAAAAGACTGTTCTATACATCTGTGTCTCTTTAGCTATCTCGCATACAGTGTTGTCATTACCATCTTTCTAAATTCCATATATATGTGTTAGTATACTGTATTGGTGTTTTTCTTTCTGGCTTACTTCATTCTGCATAATAGGCTCCACTTTCATTCACCTCATTAGAACTGATTCAAATGCATTTTTTTAATGGCTGAGTAATACTCCATTGTGTATATGCACCAGAGCTTTCTTATCCATTCATCTGCTGGTGGACATCTATGTTGCTTCCATGTCCTGGCTATTAGAAACTGTGCTGCGATGAACATTGGAGTACACGTGTCTCTTTCCCTTCTGGTTTCCTCAGTGTGTATGCCCAGCAGTAGGATTGCTAGGTCGTATGGCAGTCCTATTTCTAGTTTTTTTTAAGGAATCTCCACAGTGTTCTCCATAGTGGCCATACTAATTTACATTCCCACCAACAGTGTAAAGGGGTTCCCTTTTCTCCATATCCTCTCAAGCATTTACTGCTTGTAGACATTTGGATCACAGCCATTCTGACTGGTGTGAAGTGGTACCTCATTGTGGTTTTGATTTGCATTTATCCAATAATGAGTGATGCTGAGCATCTTTTCATGTGTTTCATAGCCATCTGTATGTCTTCTTTCGAGAAATACCTATTTAGTTCTTTGGCCCATTTTTTGATTGGGTCATTTATTTTTTTGGAATTGAGCTGTAGGAGTTGCTTGTATATTTTTGAGTTTAGTTTATCAGTTGCTTCATTTGCTATTATTTTTTTTTTTCCATTCTGAAGGCTGTGTTTTCACCTGGCTTATAGTTCTTTTGTTGTACAGAAGCTTTAGAGTTTAATTAGGTCCAATTTGTTTATTTTTGCTATTATTTCCAATATTCTGGGGGGTGGGTCATAGAGGATCCTGCTGTGATGTATGTCAGAGAGTATTTTGCCTATGTTCTCCTCTAAAGACAGATATGTTTAAAGCTCAGAAGCCTTTGGAATATTAAGTGAGTCTGTTTTTTTTTTTTTTTTTTTCAAGCAGTTTGAGCTGTATTTAAATGTTGATGTTTTCTTCTTAAGAGTGTCTTGGATTTCTTTTTCACTTATCATTATTATTATTATTTTTTTTTTTTTTTTTGATGAGTGACTACTGTCATGTTCAAGGGTAGGTGTCATATCAAGTCCAGCAATAGGACCTTGTGTATATCAGATGTCCATCAGTGATAGTTTTAAGGCTGCTGTTACAGAGAAAACTCCATGCTGCAAGGCTTTATTATTTGTTCCTTTTTAGGATGGCCTGTGATGTCTGAGAGTTTTTGTCAGGCCTTGGAGTACATTAGAGTAGAATGAGCCAAAGGATGCCACCAAATCTGATGTATCCTCACTTTTGGATCTTTGAAGTAAGTGTTCATATTCTCTTTAAGTTGAAGATAAGGATGAGTTGGTTTTACATGTACAGATTCTTGTTCTGAAACACTGAGATGACTTTATGTATTCAGTAGTGCTTGCTTTTCCCTACATATTATTAGAAATTGTTTTGTCTACCACTCTTGCTGCAATAGGTTTATACGGATTTTGTATTTAAGATGTATCTGTGGGAAGAAATTAATATCAAGTTCCAGATGTATCCCTTCCATCCACCAAGGTCCTTGGCTACCATAAGTTTCTTGCCAGTTTGGATGTCCACATCACATTTATGTGGGTGCACACTGCAGTGGATTTCTGTATCCCACCACTCCAATGTATCCCATGATATTTCTTGAAATGTTCCTTCATTTAGTGTGATGATCTCTGGATTTCTCTCTATTGGTGAAGAGGGCCTACTTTCAAATTTCAATCCTGATTAAAGCTTCATTCCAGACCTATATCACACTTCTTTATCCATTCCTCTATCCAAGTGCACTATCTTAACTTTCATTTCTTTGATATTCTGAAAGATGCAGCAGGACCTAGTTTGGGGTGTGTGGTGTTTGAAATGTGTACATGTCTGAAATACTGCAGGAGAGGATTTGATTTATCATGCTGTCACAACCTCTTTATTTATTTATTTTTCTCTCATGGGAGTGCACCTTTCTAGTCATGTCCATAGTGGCTCTTACCAGGTCCATTAAAGCATTACCTTAAAGCGTCCACTGTACTACTCCTACTCTGCCATTGATGCTATGTCCAGAATTTGACAGTGGCCCTTTCCATGCTCATGCGGAGGTGATAATGTCCTCGGAGGTTAGATGTCTGTATCTCTTAGAATTCACCCTATGTGTCATGTGCTTTTTTAAAGAAACACGGAACTATGTTTGGCTGTTCATATCCTCTTCCTGTTAGTTTCTCCCAAGTTTACTTTACTTATTTTCCCCTCTGTGAACCCTGAAAATTTGTTAAGGATGGGTATCAATTAGAGCTCAGCATCCTTGCGAATATTGTGGCCATCAGCAAGCATTTTAAGGTTGCTGTTAGAGAAAATGTCCACAAGGTGACAGCATTTCTTCATTCCCTCCTCTTTTCCCATGGTAACAGCAGCCTCTGTGTTATTCCCAAGTCTGGTTGTAAATGAGAGTAAAATGAGACACAGGTAGTCACCAAAAGTTTTGGTTGTTTACACTTTGATCTTTTTTTTTAAGCGAAACTATATATTTTTTAAGACTATTAACACTCTTGTAGTTGTTCCTTAGAAACATTTCCACCTTCCTTTCCACAGACACTTGGAGGAATTTAGCTCTAGTTATTGTCAGAGGTATCTTTTGGAATCTATTGAGTACATATCTCTTGATACAGGAGTTCCATGTGGATTATGAATTGCATAGGTATTTGTGGGTATAACTCTATTCCAGCCTTCACCTGTTGTCCTCTCACCCACCAATACACTTTGCCAACTGTAAATTTCTTACCAGGAGTCCATTTCACTTTTCCTTGGGTACTCATCCCATCAATATGTTTTTTAATCCCTTCTGGAAGGCATATGTTATAATATCTCTTTAATCCGCCTTTCTTTACTTTCTGTGATTCACCCTAGATTTCTGCATATTCCTGCAAATGTTTTTTTTTTTTTTTTTTTTCATAATGTCAGACTCATATTTATTGTGTCTCTATGCCCCATATGTTTCTCTTTTAATTTGCAGCCAGCGATTCTCTTTCCTTTCATCTCTTGGGCATTGTGACTGCTGCTCCAGGGTATGTTTGTGGAGGTGGTGGTGTTGTATTGCTCAAATACTCTGGGAGTCGAGCTGACATATGACATTCTCTATGTCATTTTGTGATTCCTAGGCACTTTGGCAGCCATGCTTATAAAGTCTCTGACCACTTTCCTCCCACCAATGGCATACAGGGTTCCCCTTTACTAACATTGATCTACTCTTTCTTGTCTGTAGACTTTTGGATAATGACCTTTTTGGTTTCTTATTAGTGATATTGCCTTGCAGTTTAAGTTTTCAATTCACTGATAAAAGAGCAAATAAGGCACATTTCCAGAGGCTTCTTTCTAAACATTGACTAAGTATTTACCTGTTGATGTTTCCTTCCTTACATGTGGTTTGCGCCCGTTTGTTTGTTTGTTTGTTTGTTGTTTGTTTGTTTGTTGGCATGCCACACCTGGCCATTTTCTAAGGGTCAATTCAATTCGATCGCTCAGTCGTGTCCAACTCCTTTTGACCCCATGAATAGCAGTACTCCAGGCCTCCCTGTCCATCACCAACTCCCGGAGTTTACTCAGACTCACGTTCATCGAGTCAGTGATGCCATCCAGCAATCTCATCCTCTGTCATCCCCTTCTCCTCCTGCCCCCAATCCCTCCCAGCATCAGAGTCTTTTCCAATGAGTCAACTCTGCATGAGGTGGCCAAAGTACTGGAGTTTCAACTTTAGCATCATTCCTTCCAAAGAAATCCCAGGACTCATCTTCAGAATGGACTGGTTGGATCTCCTTGCAGTCCAAGGGACTCTCAAGAGTCTTCTCCAACACCACAGTTCAAAAGCATCAATTCTTCAGTGCTCAGCCTTCTTCACAGTCCAACTCTCACATCCATACACGACCACAGGAAAAACCATAGCCTTGACTAGATGAACCTTTGTTAGCAAAGTAATGTCTCTATATGCTATCTAGGTTGGACATAACTTTCCTTCCAAGGAGTAAGCGTCTTTTAATTTCATGGCTGCAGTCACCATCTACAGTGCTTTTGGATCCCCCCAAAATAAAGTCTGACACTGTTTCCACTCTTTCCCCATCTATTTCCCATGAAGTACATGGGACTGGATGCCATCATCTTCATTTTCTGAATGTTGAGCTTTAAGTCAACTTTTTCACTCTCCACTTTCACTTGCATCAAGAGGCTTTTTAGCTCCTCTTCACTTTCTGCCATAAGGGTGGTATCATCTGCATATCTGAGGTTATTGATAATTCTCCCTGCAATCTTGATTCCAGCTTTTGCTTCTTCCAGTCCAGAGTTTCTCATGATATACCCTGCATAGAAGTTAAATAAGCAGGGTAACAATATACAGCCTTGACTTACTCTTTTTGCTATTTGGAACCAGTCTGTTGTTCCATGATGAGTTCTAACTGTTGCTTCCTGACCTGCATACAGATTTCTCAAGAGGCAGGTCAGGTGGTCTGGTATTCCCATCGCTTTCAGAATTTTACAGTTTATTGTGATCCACACAGTCAAAGGCTTTGACATAGTAAAGTAGAAATAAATGTTTTTTTTTTTGGAACTCTTTTGTTTTTTTTCATGATCCAGTGTATGTTGCCAACTAGATCTCTGGCTCCTCTGCCTTTTCTAAAACCCGCTTGAACATCAGGAAGTTCACGGTTCACATATTACTGAACCCTGACTTGAAGAATTTTGAGCATTACTTTACTAGCATGTGAGATGAGTGTAATTGTGCGGTAGTTTGAGCATTCATTAGCATTGCCTTTCTTTGGAATTGGAATGAAAACTGACCTTTTCCAGTCCTTTGGCCAACTGCTGAGTTTTCCAAACTCGCTGGCATATTGAGTGCAACCTTTCACAGCATCATCTTTCAGGATTTGAAATAGCTCAAATGGAATTCCATCACCTCCACTAGCTGTTCTCATAGTGATGCTTTCTACGGCCCACTTCATTTCACATTCCAGGATATCTGGCTCTTGGTCAGTGATCACACCATCCTTATTATCTGGGTCATGAAGATCTGTTTTTGTACAGTTCTTCTGTGTATTCTTGCCACCTCAATTCTTGTTTATTCAGTGATATTCTAGCAAGTCTCTTCTTTGTCCTGGATTAAGTTTTCTGTTTCTCTGGATCGTTCCCATCAGCAAACAGAATGACTATAATGTTACCTCTCATTAAAAATCTGTCTTTTGGTGACATATCCTGCCTATGCTTTTTTTATTTCATATTTGCTTATGGTAGACTTCTGCAGAGTTGTTTGTAGAATTTGTTATCTCCAGGTCTCTCATTTTCCTTTAAATTCACTCTTGTCAAGATCAACAGTGAATTCCAAATGTTTAACTCAATGGTCAATTTTTAGTTGTTATTTTATTTAATTTATTGACAACCTTTATCAGAGCAGTGCATTTCCTCCTCCCTAAAAAAAAAAAAAAAAAAAAATGTTTCATTTGCATTACAGAATGCTTCTCTTTCCTGCTTCTTTTCTACCTACATTCTCCCACATACAATGTGTGACCTCTGTGTCTGGCTTTATTCATATGTCATATTTTCTTTTGAAATATTTACTTATTTATCTATGTGGCATGTGGAATCTTAGTTCCCTGCCCAGGGATGGAACCTGTGCATAGTCTTAAACACTGGATTTCCAGAGAAGTCCCCTAGTTTGTGTATTTTCAAGATTCATCCATTTCTTGGCTGTATAGCAATGCTTTTTTTTATGGCTGGATATGGTATATCAATATGGTATATGGCTTACATGAATTCCATTGTGAACAAATACCACAGGTTTTTTATCCATTCATCAATTAATAGATAATATTTGGATGGTGTATTCTTTGTGGCTCTTGTGAGTAATGTTGTTGGGAACACTGTTTTTGAATGGACTTAATAGTTTCAGGGATTTTTTATTTTTTTTATATACAAAAGAGTGAATTTCTTGATCATATGGCTACTATATATTTAATTTTTGAGGTACTGACAAACCAAAGTGGTTGTACAATTTTACAGCAATATATTTTCAACAATATATTTCAGCAGTATATTTTCAACATTTTCAACAATATATGAAGATTCATTTTCTCCACATCCTCTGCCGCACTTGTTATTTTTCCTGGTTTTGATTATAGCCAAGCTAATGTGTGTGAAGTAGTATTTCAATGAAACTGATTTACATTTTGCTAAGGGCTTCCCTGGTGGCTCAGAAGGTAAAGTGTGTGCCTGCAATGCAGGAGACCTGTGTTCAATTCCTGGGCCAGGAAGATCCCCTGGAGAAGAAAATGACAATCCACCCCAGCACTCTTGCCTGGAAAATCCCATGGATGGAGGAGCCTGATAAGCGACAGTCCATGGGGTTGCAAAGACTCAGACACGACTGAGCGACTTAATTTCTTTCACTTTCAATCATGTTAAGCAGTATTTTTGGTGAAATGTCTATTCAAATTCTTTTCCTGGTTGTTAAATGTTTTTAATTGTTGTAAAAAAAATCTAACTTAAATTTTTACCATTTTAACCATTTTTACATGCTAAGTATTTCACATACTTTCATCAGCCTTTTTGGAGACAGAAATGGCAACCCACTCCAGTATTCTTGCCTGGAGAACCCCATGGACAAAGGAGCCTGATGGGCTACAGTCCATGCAAAAGCAAAGACTCATACATGACTGAACAACTAATACACACACACACACACACACACACACACACACACACACACAGTCACAGTGTTGTTTTGTTGTTGTTGTCATTGTTTTCGCTGTGCTATGCAACTTGAATGACAGTTTCCTGGTTGAGAACCATACCCAGGCCCCTGATAGGAAAGCATGGAGTCCTAACTTCTGAACTACCATGGAATTCCTTATCATATTGTTATGAAACATATCTTTACACCTTTTCATCTTGCAAAATTGAAACGCTATACCCATCACCTGTCCCATTAAACAACAACTCCTCTTTTCTTCCCTGTTTCCCTAGATCCTGGACTCCATCATTCTACTTTGTTCCTTTCTATTGCTTGACTATGTTAGATATGTGGAAACGTATAGTATTTGTCTTTTTTTATGACTGGCTTAATTCCTTTGGCTAGATGTCTTTATTTACTTTTTAAATGAATTTATTTTTTTTTTAACTTAACAATAATGTATTGGTTTTGCCATATATCAAAATGAATCCGCCACAGGTATACATGTGTTCCCAATCCTGAACTCTCCTCCCTCCTCCTTCCCCATACCATCCCTCTGGGTCATCCCAGTGCACCAGCCCCAAGTATCCAGTATCATTCATCGAACCTGGACTGGCGACTCATTTCATATATGATATTATACAAGTTTCAATGCCATTCTCCCAAATCATCCCACCCTCTTCCTCTCCCACAGAGTCCAAAAGACTGTTCTATACATCTTTGTCTCTTTTGCTGTCTCGTATACAGGGTTATGGTTACATCTTTTGAAATCCCATATATATGTGTTAGTATACTGTATTGGTGCTTTTTCTTTCTGGCTTACTTCACTCTGTATAATAGGCTCCAGTTTCATCCACCTCATTAGAACTGGTGCAAATGTATTCTTTTTAATGACTGAATAATACTCCATTGTGTATATATACCACAGCTTTCTTATCCATTCATCTGCTGATGGACATTTAGGTTGCTTCCATGGCCTGGCTATTAGAAATACTGTTGCAATGAGCATTGGGGTACATTTGTCTCTTTCAATTCTGGTTTCCTCAGTGTGTATGCCCAGCAGTGAGATTGCTAGGCCATATGGCATTTCTTTTTCCAGTTTTTTAAGGTATCTCCCCACTCTTCTCCATTGTGGCTGTACTAGTTTGCATTCCCACCAACAGTGTAAGAGAGTTCCCTTTTCTCCACACCCTCTCCAGCATTTATTCCTTGTAGACTTGGATGACAGCCATCCTGACTTGTGTGAAAAGGTACCTCATAGTGGTTTTGATTTGCCTTTCTCTGATAATGAGTGATGTTGAGCACCTTTTCATGTGTTTGTTAGCCATCTGTATGTCTTCTTTGAAGAAATGTCTATTTAGTTCTTTGGCTCATTTTTTGATTGGGTTGTTTATTTTTCTGGAATTGAGCTGTAGGAGTTGCTTGTATATTTTTGAGATTAGTTATTTGTCAGTTGCTTCATCTGCTATTATTTTCTCCCATTCTGAAGGCTGTCTTTTCACATTGCTTATAGTTTCCTTTGTTGTGCAGGAGCGTTTAAGTGTAATTAGGTCCCATTTGTTTATTTTTGCTTTGATTTCCAATATTCTGGGAGGTGGGTCATAGAGGATCCTGCTGTGATGTATGTCGGAGAGTGTTTTGCCTATGTTCTCCTCTAGGTGATGTCTTAAAGAATCATGCATGTTGTGGCATGTGGCAAAATTTCCTTTATATGGCTAAATAATATTCCGTTGTATGTATATATCACATTTGATGGACGTTTAGATACTTCCAACCCTTAGATGTTGTGATTAGCACTGCTTTGAGCATGGCTGTGCAAATATCTCAAGACCCCATGTTAACTTCTTTTGAATTTACATCCAGAAGTGGAATTGCTGAATCATGTGGTAGTTCTATTTTGAGTTTACTGAGGAGACTTTATACTGTTTTCTGTAGCAGTTGCACCGTTTTAAAATCTATCCATAACACACAAGGATCTACTTTCTGTACCTGCTTGCCAAGAATTGTCCTTTCCTTTCTTTCCTTTTACCTTTCCTTTCATTCATATGTAAATACGCACACATGCACACACAATATTTTCCATATCCTTTTCCGTTATTATTTATCACAAACTATGAATATATTTCCTTGTGCTATACAGTAGGATCTTGTTTATCTATTCTATATATTAACATTATAGTTTGCATCTACTCATCACCAGCTCCCAATCTATGCCTCCCCCACGCTTCCTCTCTTGGTAATCATGTAGTCTGCTCTCTATGTCTCTCAGTCTGTTTCTGTTTCATAGATAAGTTCGTTTGTATCATATTTTGGAGTCCACATATAAGTGATACCATATGATATTTGTATTTCTCTTTCTGACATCCTAAGTATTCTTTTTAATGTTAGTGTACAGTCAAGTGTTTACTTAATTTCATTTTCAAAACTTTTGTTGTTATTGTATAGAAATCTGCTTGATTTTTAAAATATTTATCTTGTATTCTGCAAGCTTTTTATTACTTCTTGTACTTGTGGTTTCTTCAGGATTTTCTATATATAAAAGTATGTTATCTCCAATATACTTTGACTTTTTCCTTTCCATTCTGAAGGCTTTTTTTTTTTTTTAAACAACAAAAACAATAATTCCTTTTCTTACCTGATTGCTCTGGTTATAGAACTGCCAGTATAATATTGAGCCAAAGTGTGGGATAGACTTCCTTGTGTTGTTCCCATTCTTAGGGGGAAAGCTCTCAGTTTTTCATTATTAAGTATGATGTTAGCTGTGGGTCTTTTACAGGTACCCTTTGATTGAGAAAGTACTCTTCTGTTCTTAGTTATTATGTGTTTTTAACCCCTATTATGAAAAGGTGCTAGACTCAGGGAAATGCTTTTTCTGCAGGCAGATATGTTTTTTGTCCTTTATTGTATTAAAATGGCATAATGTCGATTGACTTTCATATAATGAACCAACTTTGCATACCTCCATAAATCCCACGTGATCATGTCATATAACCTTTTTTATATGTTGTTAGGGTTTTTTGCCAGCATTTTGTTGAGGACTCTTGCATCTGTATTCATAAGGGACATTGGTTGTGTGTCTGTGTGTGATGTCTCTGTCTGATCTTGGTATTAGAGAAATACTGACCTCATTTTGCCTGCTATATGGGGAAGAGACATGTGGAGTGAAGGATAAAACATTGTTGGATTTAAGTTTAGTCAGGATTAGAGGGAGAAATTTAGGATGCATCAGTGTGGATTTGAGGTGAGATTATCGAAAGAGTTCATTCTCAATTTCCTAGGCCTGTGTTAAGTGCTTGACATTGAATTATGCTGTTTCTTAACTATGTAGAGATACTATATACTTTGAATTTGTGCCCTATTTTCTGTATTAATATTTGTGAAATTAGTATTTGTGAATCAGTTGTAATGTGCATTTAAGATAAGTTTTTTTTCAATTTTCCTACAAAACAAGATGCCATTGAATAGCTGATGCTTTTAAAAAAGAGCTGTTAACCTTAAGTCTTGGAAATAAGCTTGTTTGTCTTTAAGATACGGAAACACATTTAAAAATTATAAATTTGCCAAAAAAGATGCAGCTGGTGTGTGGTTAACTTAGAATTCCAGTTTAATCTTCTTTGACTCCAAAGTCCATGTTTCTAAACAGTGTAAAATAGTGCTTTTGTAAAAAGATTTGTCCTTTACATGTGATTTGACCTAATGATCAGTGGTGTTTTTTTTTTTTTTTTTTTTTTTTTTTAAATAGAAAAGATTAAAATCAACATGGGACAAAGCTATGATTCTCGAGTCATGTAGACTTGTAGTCATAGGTTTTTCAGCTGCCATTTAGTCTCTTTGATGCTAAATGTCCTTATCTGTAAGATAAGGGTGTTTATAACTCCCCTAGAGTTTTGGAGATAAACAAATAGCATATTGTTCCGTACTTAGCTAATATGTAATATATTTATACTTAGGTGGCAGTTTATTTAAAGGAAGCACTGGGACTTGTGGCCACATCCTCCAAGAATAAAAGAAAAAAGTACTTAAAATATGGAACGACCATGTATGTTACGTGAAAAAGAACAAGAGCCAGAACCACAGAAAAGCGAGGGAGAAACCAAACAAGTAGATGATGAAGATGCTGAACTGATCTTGTTTGGAGTGGAACATGTAAATGAAGATGCTGATGTGATCTTTGTGGGGATGACCTCAAATTCAAAACCAGTTGTTTCAAACATACTGAACAGAGTTACCCCAGATTCTTGTTCAAGGAGAAAAAAGTATGTTCACTTCAAGAAAGATAATGCTCAGAAATTACAGCCTGTTAGTCATGTGACTCCTGCATCAGAAGCAAAGACTGTCTTGCCACTTTCTGTCTCTGAATCAAGATCAACAGATAGTCCTACTATTATTAAGCCTTTGTCCAAAGCGGACTATAAAAATATTTCACCACAAATAGTGCCTAAAACTTTTCAGAGTTATGTTCTCTTTATTTACCTTCACAAGTTCATTGCAGCATCCAGTAGAAACAGCAGTTACTGCAGGAGCAATGGATAAAAATGCTCATATATCAAAGTGACTTTCCACTTCTGAAACAAATAGCAATACATCCCAAAAGGCCTAAACTCAGTGATGGAATTATAGGAGAACATTCTTTAGCTTTGTCCCCTCCAGGTATTTTTCAAACAGTGACTACTCAGCAAAGCACACCAGACAGTGTTCATACCTCATTAAGCCATGTTCAGAATGGAGAATCTTGTCCAACACATTTTCCAAAGGACAATGTCCATTGCAAACCTATAAGTGCTTTAGGGGGAAATGGACTGACAAAAATTGACTTTCCAAGTGTAGCAAGTCAAAACAAGATTGTTGATCCCAGAAGGCAATCTGATTGTGTTACTCTGTGACTTCTACTATGGACAGCATATAGGAGATGGGCAGCCAGAACCGCAAACTCACACAGCCTTTAAACGCCTCAGCTGCTTGAAAGTTCTAAAAAATGTCAAGTTTATGAATCACATGAAGCACCATTTGGAGCTTGAGAGGCTGAGAGGTGACAGCTGGAAATACCACACCACCTGCCAGCACTGCAACTGCCAGTTTCCTACTCCCTTCCAGCTGCAGTGTCACATTGAAAGTGTCCATACTTCACAGGAGCCCTCTGCAGTCTGTAAAATCTGTGAATTGTCCTTTGAGACAGATCGGGTTCTCTAACAGCTCATGAAAGATAATCATAAGCCTGGAGACATGCCCTATGCATGCCAGGTTTGCAGTTACAGATCATCATTCTTTGCAGATGTGGATGCACATTTCAGAGCATACCATGGTAACATTAAGAGTTTACTTTGCCCGTTTTGTCTCCAAATTTTTAAAACTGCAACACCATACATATGTCATTATAGACAGCACTGGGAAAAGTTTTCATCAGTGTTCCAAATGTAGGCTACACTTTTTAACTTTTAAAGAGAAAAGACAGCACAAGACCCAGTGTCATCAAATGTATAAGAAGCCTAAGCATCTAGAAGGATTACCTCCTGAAACAAGAATTTTTATTCAGGTATCACTGGAACCCCTTCAACAGGATTGGTGGAAGTAGCATCCATTACTGTGAACACATCTGATTCTGAACCATCATCTCCCAAATCTAAAAGTAGGAGGTCAAAAAAAAAAAAAAATTCTACTTTCAATAAGTCTGAAGCAAGTATTTCAGTCAAAGTTAAAAACCCCATTAAAAACAAAGAATTCAAATTATAGAATTATTCAATAATATCAAATATAGGGAAACCAATGTGTAATTTATGTGTTTTTATTTTAAATACATGAAGTACAGCTTTGTTTAAATATTGAGATGTTATTTAAAAATATAGTACCTGTTTTTCATATAAGTATTTTAACATGTAAAAATTATGTGTGCCTGTGTGTGTGTGTGTGTGAGAGAGAGAGAGAGAGAAGGAGAGAGGTGGAGAAAGGAAAAGTAACAATGTATTTTGGTATTTCACATTATTTGCAAGTTCGAAAGCTCTGCTGCTGCTGCTGCTGCTGCTGCTGCTACTAAGTTGCTTCAGTCATGTTCGACTCTGTGCGACCCCAAAGACAGCAGCCCACCAGGCTACCCTGTCCCTGGGATTCTCCAGGCAAGAACACTGGAGCGGGTTGCCATTTCCTTTTCCAATGTATAAAAATGAAAAGTGAATGTGAAGTCACTCAGGCATACCTGACTCTTAGCAACCCCATGGACTTCAGCCCACCAGGCTCCTCCATCCGTAGGATTTTTCCCGCAAGAGTACTGGAGTGGGGTGCCATTGCCTTCTTCACTATACATGTAATCTGTAGAGTGGTTAGCAATGAAATTTTCAACTCTTTTCATGCCTTGAAGATCTCAGTATTAACTATATAGCCAAATTGGAATGGCTTTGTTATGGTATGGTCCTGTGTGCTGCTGAACTCTGTGAAGTGCCTCTGTTGTGCTGTTCTAAGATAAAATGCTTCCGAAAGCCTGATGTGGAGAAGTTGATGGAGAAACTATGATGTGAGTTTGGACCAGACACGGGATTTAGTTAGTGGAGAGCTGTGGCTTCTTGTCCCAGTAGAGGAAGAGGCATGCATGCACTCCAGGCATGGAGCCAAGGCAGAAGGAACACTGTCTGAGAGTGTCTTTACCTAGCCCAGGTACATGTCAAGGAAGCCAACCATTAAAATGCCTGTTAGGTGAGAGGCACCTGCAAGGATCAAGCAGGACCTGTGTATCATTGACTGCAGTTGGAGAAGCAGAGACAGTTAATAGAATGAGGCCTGGTGCCTTTGGACCTCCTGTTGAGTGATCAAAAGGGAATTTGATTCATTCCATCTCCTTTCCCATTTGGCTGGCCTTTAGTCAAAGTGAAGTAGCCCTATCGGTCTCCATCACAGTAGTAAAGCAAGTTAAGATTCCCCAAGAAAAAAGCCTTGACATCCAGTTTGATTTGTACTGGACCCATAGTTTTAACTGAAAAGGATCAAACACAGGGAACCTTTTCAGTTTATGAATTGAGCTAAATTTAGTTCTCTTTCCCTTAAGCTACAAAGGAGTTATCTGAGAAGAGTAAATGTAGTGGATACAAAGGTGATTAAAGCCTCTATAGAACTTTTCCTTACATTTTCCAGTTACATGTGTCTTACCCTAGTTTAACATGTGATGATTTCAGTTTTCTATCTTATCTTGCCTTGGGCACGAATGTATTAAAGTTAACAGCTAATTCTTTGTTTAATTTCCCATTTTATCAAACTAATACTGGGTTTCTGTCTTACTTCACACAGTCTGATGTGCAGGAATTTTCTCATTTATTTCAGTAATTATCAGGTCATAGAGTTATCATCCTTCCTCTACTGTATCCAACTACCTAGTCTGTGATTATACTTGTGGAAACCTTTTTTCGTGTGATCTCCAAGGGCTCTTTCACAGACCTGTGGTGTACCCTCTAAGTACTGGTTCCTGAATATCAGCACACTTGGCTTCCTCTGTGGGTTCCTGGAGTTGAGTCTCCTCCTGGAGATGAATGCCATACCTTCTCCACTTCTGGCACAGATACCTAGAATCTCTGTGCACCATTCAAGGAACCTGGAATCTTGGCTGTAGACCTATGCCAGGAGAAATCTCTCCGTTTCCTCTTCCTTTCTCCTCCTCTTTGTCTCTCCCCACTCTTTCCCACCCACCCCGCCCCGACCCGCCTCCACAATTCATTTAAATCCTCTAAGCTTTCACAAAATGCTAGAAAGTGATAATCACCAAAGGGTTACCATCCCTCTCAGAACAAAAGTGGAAGGACTACAGATGACTAAGCTGTAGTGAGTCTCTTGTCTCCATTTTAGGTAATTTCCTGAGTGTAAATTCAAACACAAGTAAATTGTATTTATTTACTCAATGCTTGATTGATTGGTTTGCACTTTGAATATTTTACTAGGCCTTTCCAGTTAGTTTGCTTGGGCCAAAGCACTTTGCTAAGTGTCAGCTTAAACCGCTTTTAGGTGTATAAAGAGTGTGTGTGTGTGTGTGTGTGTGTGTGTGTGTGTGTGTGTGTGTGTGTTCTCTGGTCTCAGGTGAAAACTATGTATAAATGTGCAGACTATTGCATTCTTATCTCCTTTATTCTATTTCTATTGTAAAAATATGAAATGTTTTATTTATATGTTTTTATTGTTGCTTAGGATTATCAACACTGTTACTGTTGTTTGCTCTGTAGTATGCTCCTAAGGAGTACAAGTTGATTTACTGCCAAATGAAAAGTTTCCAGTGATATGGTCCCTGACTACTTCCTCTCTTCCATTCTCTGTCATTCTACTCTACTGTTTTCCCCACTGCTGCCCAGTGTTTGACAACACTGGTCTTGCTTTCCCTAAGCAAATTCCATTTCTTCCCAATCCAAAGACTTTGCAAATTCTCTTCTTCTGGAAATGCTCTTCCCCTAGGCCTGCATGGCTTGCTACATCCCTTGTTTGAGCTTCACCAATGCTGTTCAAATCACACAATGAAATCCTCACGCCCCTCCTTTTCCTTCTCCTCCTTAAAGGCACTTTAAGTCTCTACACTCTTCTTCCCTGTCCAGCCTAAACTTCCTAGATTTTCACACACAGACACACATACACACAAAACCTGAAAAGAGATAATAACATCAGGGCTTTGCTTCGTAAAATTAACTTGAGTAAGTTTCTGTGCCTGCAGAACAAAGATAGTTAATACTGAGTTGAGTTCTTTCAGGAGCTTCCTCTCTTTTTCTATTGATACCTCTCTATTTTTTTCAGGCAATGACACTTTGTGTTTTTTTACAAATGTATTGAATATCTGTCAAGATGACTATTTTGCTTTGCCTTTGGTGAATTTCCTTGTCTACTTTGCTTGTTCTTTCAGGTAAAATTTATTGTTTTATTAATGTGGCCAAAACATTGTCAGTAAAATTACTATTTATAAAAATAAAATGTTTTTTGAAAAATTATTTCTGCTGTCCATCTTTTTACAAATAACATAGCATTTTTTGTTTGTTTCTTTTTTTTAAATAATCTTATTGTGTTGTCCAGAAATTCTAAACAGCGATGTGTAAATGGGTTTTCTGGTTCTTAGTACCATCAAAGGCAGTGAGGATATGGCTTAATGAATTTCTGTTTCTGTTTTTAGATTTTAAAGAGAATTGTTTCATTGGATATTTACAACATCTGTTGAGACATTTACTTTTCTTTCTTTCTCCCTTACTTTCCTTTTCTTCCTTTCTTCCCATGGCCGTCTTCCTCTTTCTTTCCTTCCCTTTCTTTTCCCAGGTTTTGGTTTGACTTGACCTTTCCTGAAGCAAAAGTAATTCCACTCAGGGTTGAATATTACCGTCTCAGAATCCCATTCCATGTGTCATTTCTAGTATTGGAATTAACCTCCTCTTCCCCTTATTAGATTGGCTATAGTTGTATCAATGTTTCTGATTTTTTTTTTTTTTTTTAAGAAGCAGCTCTTGTTTTATTATCCCAGCAAGTTTTATTTTTGTTGTTTTCTATTTTTGTTTCAATTCATATATACCTTCTACTTTGTTTAGGATTTTTTCTTTATAATCATATACTTTAAAAGCTTTCTTTACAAATTTTATGGAAATATATTTGATTTACAATGTTGTGTTTCAGATGTATATCAGAGTGATTTAATTATGCATAAATATATCTATTTTTAGGTTATTTTTCATTATAGGTTATTACATGAGGCTATTTCTTTTCTTTCTTTCTTTCTTTTTTTTTTTTTTTAACTAGATGGTTTAGGGCTTGACCTAACTTTATTTAAATAACCTATTTTGTCTGAATCCCAGATGGTTTCATGTATACATTTTTAAAATTAAAATTTCATTCTCTATGATTTTTGGCACATTAATTACAAAAATTTCACTACCTGCAGGCTGAATGTTTTAATTTATAGTTTACTGAGAATTAAGTTTTCCTTGGAGGTCTGAGGGTATGTGTGTATATACACTGGCATGTCTATATATACATCCTTTTCAGATTACTACATTTTTTAAAGATATATAAATATATTTTAAAAGGTATTTTCTGTTTGTACGGTAAAAACATGAAATGTTTTCATTCTAGAAATTTGCTCCCCAAAGGAATATAGTATAAAAAGTAAAAGTATAAAACTATTCCTTTGAGAATAATCCCTACTAACAGAACCTGGAAATGTTAAACAAATGATGCATAACACTTCCTAAAGGTGGTAAGAAAAACGTTATTCAAGGTAAGAGTACTACAGCTGAGGTCTTATAATATGGGAGAGAGATTGAGTTTAAGTCTGACTCCAGCAGGGACACAGCTGGGATTTATTCCTAAGGAACAGGGTGGGTCCATGTGATAGCAAAGAGAGACTGGGAGACTGAAAAGCAATGAACAACAACAGAGTGGGTGTCAGTGGATGGAAACTTATTAAGACGACCATAAGGGTGCTGGTGGATTCTGTCTCAACTGAGAGGATCATTGCTGAGGCTAGGAAAGACTGATAAGATATTGAAGTGAGTGATAAAGAATTTGATCTGATCTGAGGGTGGTCAGATCAAGGGTGAAGTGTGTTTTCTAAACTCAAGTAGCAGAATCTAGCTTAGATTAGACTAAATGGACAGGCACCCCGGTATAAAGACATGAACCAAAGTTGGCAGTGCATTAATGAACTACTGCTGCATAACAAATTATCCCAAAGCAACAGCTTAAAACAATATTATCTCATACTGCTGCTGAAAGTTGGGAATCCAGGAGTAATTCAGTTGAGTGTTCTGGCTCAGGTTTTCATGAGATTTTTGTCATCTGAAGCCTTGACATGGGCTGGTGGATTTCCTTCCAAGATGGCTTACTCTTTTTAACAGGGGCTCATATACCTAAGTTACACATAGAGGATAATAGGGGATGCAAAGTCAGCAGTTTTGATCCTTATCAAAACCAGGGTTTCTTTCCTGCAAATTTATCATATACAAATGGTTTAGGTGATTTACATCATCTTCTGTCCAGAAGGCCTAATAACATTTTATGACTCTTGACAAGGACTTATCAACAAAGACTTATTTTCTCTAAGAGTAATTATTTTTAAGGTTTGGCACCATCTTCCAAAGATAAAATTGCATTCCTATAGGGTGGATGTGTAATGGGTTTACAACAAAGGAAAGAATTTATTACCTTAAGGGTCTAAAGTTACTAACACCAAGACCACTACTTATTTTTTCTATATACCAACTATATTAATTAATACACATTCAAGGATACAATTCAAGGGATGTAAAAACTTGACAACAAGCATTGGCTCATCAATGAAATCCTTTACTAGTTTATTCTGACAGTTCCTAACTCTCTGAGAGGTTCTAAGCTGTTTGAATATCTTAAGCTTCCTGTGCCTCTCGAGGCTGGGCGACTGTAAACAATTGTATGTGTAGCTGTAGGAGTCCAGGTAAACTTGTCAGGCGAGTTAGAGACCCATCTGACGGGTTTGGGTTTAAACACTCCTAATTGCCCAGGAATGGTATTAATTGGAGCTGTAAGTTAACTCTTTGACAGAGAGAGCGAGATGGTGGTGGGGACAGCCCCAGTAAAATCAGAGGTGACAGCATAAAGCAATAAAGTAGGCAGACTCTGGTTTTTGGGGTAGATGCTCAAGAATATCCGGGGACTCCTGAGGCTCGATCCTGCCTTTGCGTATGCCGAGCCTCCTTCCCCATGACTTTTGTCACGAGTGGAATGTCTCTTGCCGGCTCCCGGCATCTCCCCCTTTTATTTCTTAAAACAGCCAGATGTAGCTCAGTCATGAGCCTCTGAATGCTCTGCCGAAGAATCCTGACAATACAAGGAAGAATGATTATTAGAAGCAGAATTAAAACAGCCACCGTGAGCATAGCTAAGGAAGGTAGACAGAATATTTTTTCCTGAAATGTAGTTAGAGAAAGTATGGAAGAAATCATTTGCTGTTCCAGTGGCAGTAAAATCTAATCGGGAGTGTTCCATGGTTGCTATTTGATTGTGAAGTTTCCCTAAGTCTAAACCTACATCAGAGCTGTTCCAGATACCTGAAATATGGTTTTAATCTTTTCCCAGTCAAAATCTGTCTCATTTACTTTCAGGGTGTTACACATATCCACCGGTAGTCAGCATGACAGGACAATGCCATTTTCACCTTTAAAGCCTGTAATTCAGTCCCAATATGTATTACTGCTTCCTCTAGGGCGTCTACCCTCATTTCTAATTTTCTGTCTATAGCTTCCTGTGTTGCCAATGCTAAAGAAACATTTTTGGACATAGAATCAACATACTGAGCAGTATGTACTTGTTGAGTCAATGATATTGCTGCCACAGTAACAGAAGTAATTGCACTTATCAAAGCTGCTATTCCCAAGATAAGTAAGCCCACAAACAGTCGTGTTCTCATTAAATCCTGCAGTTGTTGTAACACAGCAAGACCGTAATTATCATACCAATAAGAATGCAGAGACACAGGTATCATGAGATAGGGTGGGCATTTCAACACAACAAAAGAACAAACATTATATTGGGGGTCAAACAAGATGAAAGCATACATTGTTCACAAGTTACTATATTAGGTCCACCTGAATACTTAATGTGTACATTTAATCTTTTGGAGTCATTAGTAAAGAGAAGAACATAAGGTGAGGGTACACAAGCTAAAACAGAATAAGTAGAATTGCTATTTGGACGAAATAAGGAAATGCGAGCAGTGGCAGCATGGGCCTTCAAATTTCTGGCTGCCAAGAGGTTCTGTTCTTAGTTGTATAAGACAATATAGGTGAAACAAATTGATTATTATGCCATCTAGTAATGCTTAATGTCCAAGAAACCAAATCTTTCTTCCAATTATAAAATCTGCTGGGAAAGTCATCAAGGGGCAATGGGCTCCTATCTAGGTCTGAGTTACTCAATCTTGAATCATGTAATTCCCTCCTCCGGTATTCTATAATCAGCTCTTAAATGATAAGTACAAGATTTCCAAATCGGATACCCTGCACGATCATCTATGGTGTTCCATATGGCATCTGAAGCCTCGTATTATAACAACTTGGATATCCAGGAGGGGGTCTATGGATTATAAATTCGTGGGGATCAGGGCCCCAGGCATACGAGCCTGTAAAATCCAAAGTGCTAGATGCCCTCTACATTCAATACCTGAGGCTGGAGAATGAGTCAGAACTGCCTTTTAGAGGCTCCGACACATCCTTCTTTAGGGGGAATAATAAAGCTTTCTATATCACTGGGGAAGTTGGAAAAACAGGAAGGTCGTCTGCTATTCCCTGAAGGTAAAATTGAAATTAATAGGATATTAGTCTGTGGTATAGGAAGTATATGACCCTCCCAGTAACTGAGGCTGGTTTGTGTGGACCCGTGAGGGGGTCACTGTTCCAGGTAACTACTTGAAAGGTTGGAGGGTCTGGGAAGTAAGCCCAATACTTTTCAGGAATGAGGTAGGAGGCGCTTACCTGGCATGATAATAAGGCAAGCATAGCAATAAACATCTTCTCAGGGAGGTTGGAGAGCCCTGCAAAGAGGTTACTCCCTGTGCCTGATGGCAGTGTTTTTATTTGTCCCCAAGTAGGTATGGAGGCATTCCGGGTCGCCTGAGTCAGGCGGCCTGACCTCCTTTTGTGAGGCAAAGGATCAGGGGAGCAATATCCTGTATGTGAACTTGAGACATCTGTTTGGTGGCGGATCCGTTCCCTGTTCATCTGGGATCCTGATGTCAGTTGCTCCGATGTCATTGGTGTTTCCCGTGTTGGCGGGGGAGCGAAGCAGAGGAAGCCCTTTCCTCTTTCAGGTCGCGGCAGCCGTGGAACCCAGTATCCGAGAGGCTGAGACATGGCGAATCAATCTATCCGGAACCCAAACTGGAGAATCTGTGTCCTGTGGAAAAATACAAGCATATCCTCGACCGCTGGTTAACAATGGGTCGGGACCTTTCCATTGTCCGGAAGGAGATCCTTCCATTTAACTAATGGTTTTGCATTCAATTGCTCTTGGCACTAATGGCGAAGCATTGCAGTCATTCCAGCCGAATCAGTATTTAAAATATTTATTACAAAAAGAGCATGTTGCAAGAGGTGATGGGGAGAACTATATTTAAACTCCCTTTCTTTTAGTTTTTGAATTTGGGTTTTTAACGTTTGATGTGCTCTTTCCACAATGGCTTGTCCTTGTGGATTATAAGGGATGCCTGTATTATGTTTAATTTAAAACACCCGTAGGTGCTGTTGGAGTAGCTAGGCAGAGGAATTGCCAATTTGTTTGTAAATTAACTCTTTTAACATAGCTATCAGATAAAGCTGCTTCCACTTTTTCTAAGGCCTCCTGAGCCTCAGCAGTTAATTGTCTCTTAGAAGTTGGATCAGGATCCCTGCATAAAATGTTAAAAAGAGGTTTTAATTCAGCAGTAGTTAATTTTAAATAAGGCCTGATCCAATTAATGCCACCCCAAAATTTTTGATATTCATTTAAAGTAACAAGGTGATCTTTTCTCAATTTTAATGGGGCTTGAGTCACAGTTTCTGAATTGATAACCCATCCTAAGTAAGTTATGGGCGGATTGACTTGAATTTTCTCTGGGGCAATTTTAAAGCTTCTGTCTGTTAAAGCCTGAGTCAAATCCTGGAGAACAGTTTGTAAATGAGCTCTATCAGGGTATGCTATTAAAATATCATCCATATAGTGAATCATATACAGTTGTTCATATTTAGCCCTAATATCTTCTATAGCTGCATTAACAAATTTTTGACATAAAGTAGGGCTATTTTTCATTCCCTGGGACAACACTTTCCATTGAAACCTTAAATAAGGCTGTTTAAAATTTTCTGCTGGTAAACTAAAGGCAAATCGCTTTTATCCTCAGCATTTAAGGGGATGGTGAAAAAAACAGTCTTGTAAATCAATTACAATAATATTATATCCTTCTGGGATGGCTACTGGGTAAGGAAGCTCAGATTGTAAGGCTCCCATATCTTCCATAGTGGCATTAATAGCTCTTAAATCTTGTAAAAGTCGCCACTTGCCAGATTTTTTCTTAATAACAAATTTAGGAGTATTCCAGGGGCTATTGGAGGTCTCAATATGTCCCAATTCTAGTTGTTCAGAAATTAACGCTTTGGCTGTCAGTAGTTTTTCTTTAGTCAGAGGCCATTGTTCTACCCACACCGGGTCCTGAGATTTCAAGTAATGGGGTCGGCAGCAAAAACAATGGCCTCCATCAAAATTTGGATACCCTAATCCAGCATGGAACTTTAGAGGAGCAGGGCAAATTGGCTCAATTATTCCTGTCTGCTGTTTACCTAACCCTTTTGAAGGGTCATAGACCATTTGCAGCATTTGAAAAGTTACTTTATCATCAGGGCTAAAAAGTAACATGCCCATTTGAGACAGCACATCTCTCCCCACAGCGAGAAGGGCAGCGAAGGAATCACATACGGTTGGAATGTTCCACGGGTATCCTCAAATTGCCGGTCTAAAATTTTTGCACTTTGAGCTACTGTAGGAGCTCTCCCGATGCCCACTAAGTTATTTGCAGTAGTATGTGTGGGCCAGAATTGGGCCAATCTTTCCCAGAAATACAGGAAACATCTGCTCCTGTGTCTAATAGCCCTTCAATAGACTTGCCACTGACAAAAATAGATTTCATAGGACGCTTTTTAGTAATTTCTGTTACCCAAAAACCATGTCACTAGACCCAAATCCTTTGTCCTGTCTTTCATTTTGGGTGGCTGTTTGCCCAATTGCATTATGATAAGGCAAAAGTAAAAGTTGGGCTATTCTCTGTCCCTGATGTATTTGGAAAGTTTTAGTCAGGGGTGAAATCATTATCTGAATTTCTCCTGTATAATCTGAGTCAATTACTCCAGGAATAATTGTAAGACCTTGTATAGCTAAGGAACTTCTGCCTAGTATAATTCCTACCAGGCCTGTCAGTAATGGACCTTTAACTCCTCTAGGATTTTTATAGTGGGGCTATCTGGTATTAATACTGTTGAGGTGGTGGAACTGAGGTCCAGTCCTGCACTGCCTGAGGTTGCTCTGATGAGCTCTCTGACGGGATGAAGGGAATGAATGGGTTCAGTGAGACTGCCCCAATCATTGTCAGGGCCTGGGGCTGGCCCCTCAACCCATTTTCCGACTGCTGGTTGGGGCCTAAAAGGCTCCATTTCTATGAAATCTTGACCTACAGTCCCTTGCCCAGTGATATCCTCTCTGGCAGTGAGGGCAAAGAGATCTAGGATTAATGGGGAGTGGGGCAGGATTTTATGGAACAGACACAGCCAGTTGGGCGGATTAGGCAGATAAGAACCGGGTGGTCTTTGAGGGCAGTCATGAAAAGTGTGTCCCGTCTGGCCACAAGAAAAACAAGTTCCAGGGAATGCATTCCTGCCTTAGTTATTGGGATCACCTTGTGATGGCTTATTTTTGTTAGTAAAAAGATTGGACTGCCTGCTGATAAGAGTTTCCTTTATCGCTGCAGCTATAGCAACACCCTGTAGCATTGATGATCCTACATCTGCACACTGTTTCATATAATCAATTAAAGTTCCAGTTCTTCTAACAGGGCTCAATATGGCCTGGCAGGTAGAATTAGCATTTTCAAAGGCCAAGTGTTTTGTTAACAGTTCAGCTGCCTCAGAATCAGAAAACATTCTCTGGACAGCTTCTGAGAGTCATGAGACAAAGTCTTCAAATGGCTTTTCTCACTTTTGTTTAATATCAGATAAAGAGGTACCTTATGCTTTACCATCAGGCAATGAGCGCCAGGCAGAAAAGGCACAATCAGCCACCTGTTGTATAGCAGTCCTATCTAATTTCATCTGTTCATCATACGAGGGGTAGTCGGTCTGTCCAAGTAGTATAGGTTCAGTGATATGTTTAAAGTCTCCATTTTGGTTAGAAAAAGCATATATATGAGCGAGATCATCATATTCAGATTTCAAAGTATAAAATGTCCTATGGACAGGCAGGCCCTGGCAATTGATTTCCATTCTCTAGGTGTTAAGCATTGACCTGCTAAATTTTCTACTAGCTGCATCATATATGGGGCTTTAGGCCCATATGAGATACATGCGTTTTAAGTTATTTTACCAATTGAAAAGAAACAGGCTCCCAGTTGATAGCCTTTTGTTTTCTTTCATCATTGTCAAAAATTAAAGGGAACAAGCCTGAAGCTGGGGATCGAATTTCGCCAGGAGCAGAAGAGGCCCGTCTCTGTGGGATCGATTTTGGAATTTTCCCACTTCGATAGGGAGGTGGCAGTAATAATGCAGGTTTAATAGGACCTGTACGGCATGGTATGGGAGGTGGTATAGGAGGTGGTATGGGAGGTGGCAATGGCATAGGTTGCACATTCTCTGCTCTGTACTCTGGACCTCTTTGAACTGTTTGATATCCAAAGGTTACATATGGATTAACTCGGAAGGTCTCTTGGGAATCACTAGGGACATATGGTGTGATGGGAGACGTTTCCCTTAAGTTCTTTGGAGCTGATGGCCTGACAGGGAAGTTTCTCTTAAGCCTTTTGGGCCATCTTTGTTTAAGAGATCCCGATCTCCATCAGAGTGATATTTAAGTGTTATCTCGCCTAAATTCTCTTTTATTTTGGGTAAGGCTGATCTTGTTTTTCATCCCTATCTTTAAGTTGTTCCTGAGTAGTCATGGCTGCTAACATTTTTCTTAGTTGCCGATAGTCAGGCGGGTCTTCGCTTTTCTCATTTTCCTCAGGTTTAACTACAGTTTCGACCTCATTTTCCTCTTTAAAAGTTACTCTTTTAGATTCAGGGAAGGTTTAGCTACAACATTTTCTTCACTATCCCTTTTAAGATGTACTTTTTCTGAATCAGGGCAGGGTCTAAGACATCTCTAATGATATTCCATAAGGAAAAGGCGTCATTAGGCACCTTTTCTGAGCCATGTTCGCATGGTAAGTTTTTAGCTGTTTTCCTACTTTTCCCCAGACATCTAAGTTAACAGAGCCTTCGTCTGGAAACCAGGGACAGTGCTCTTGTACAAATGAAAAAAATGATTGAATGGCAGATTTTTTAACTTTGATTCCTCTTTTTTATTTAATAACTGTAAGATTACTCCTATAAAAAGCTGTCTTTCATTTGATTCAGTGTTACCCATGTCAGAAAATTAAGTATAGTAAAAGATTTTGCTTTAAGCTATCAAAAGATCAGGTTTTTCTTTGGCCTTTTAACTTCAGAAACTCTTTTTCTCTCTTTAAGTCTAACTCTTTAACACTTTCAACATTTCGCACTCCTCTCGCCCTGTCTATCCTACCAAGGGGGGGGGGTCTCTGGCACCCTTGAGTGGGGTCCTAGCCATCATAAAAAGCTGGAAGAACAATAGGGGTGATGACCCAGATTGTTCCGGGGAGGAACAGTAGGCTGATGAATCAAACTGTTCCAAGGGAGGAGCAGTAGGGCTGATGACCCAAAACTGCTCCGTGGGGAACAAGAGGGCTGGTGACCCAGTTGTTCTGAGAACGGGAGCAATAGGGCTGATGACCCAAATTGCTTTAGGAGCTTACCTTCAAAGACCTGTCTCAGGCACCACCTGCGGGGTGCAGCCCTGGCTGATCCAGGGTATTTGAAGGAGATACGGCCTAGAGCGACTATTTATATGCTAATTAGAGATATAAAGAGTAATAGAATGAGGATAGCTCAGTAGGAAAATTCAGTGGATAAAAGAGGCTGAGTAGCTTGATTTATGTGGAAAATCAATATAACCCGTGACACCAAGGGTTAGCTCTGACCACGGAGGCCACAGGTGCCCTCTCGAATAGCGGAAGGTGCCCCACACCTTAGACACCTTCTCGAGTGGGTCTTAGAAGCCCAGGCAAATAAATGGTGGCAGAGGACATCCGTGACTCCAGATGGAGACTTCAGCCAGAAGTTAAAGGAAGAATGACATGGGGAGACTAAGCATTGGTGAGCAAGGCCTGTAGCTTTATTTTTAACAGGGGCTTATATACCTAAGTTACACATAGAGGATAATAGGGGATGCAAAGTCAGCAGTTTTTGATCCTTATCAAAAACCAGGGTTTCTTTCCTGCAAATTTATCATATACAAATGGTTTAGGTGATTTACATCATCTTCTGTCCAGAAGGCCTATTAACATTTTATGACTCTTGACAAGGACTTATCAACAAAGACTTATTTTCTCTAAGAGTAATTATTTTGAGGTTTGGCCATCTTCCAAAGATAAAATTGCATTCCTATAGGTGGATGTGTAATGGGTTTACAACAAAGGAAAGAATTTATTACCTTAAGGGTCTAAAGTTACTAACACCAAGGCCACTACTTATTTTTTCTATATACCAACTATATTAATTAATAGAGGATGAGCAAGGAGGCTGCAGTGCCTTTTATGACCTAAAAGGCATAGTCAGACACTTCATTTTCATTTCTACAATATTCTAACATTAGAAATGAGCCACTAAGTCCAGCCAACAACATGTAAAGGGGAGTATAAGGTCCACCCTTGAAGGAAAGGACTTGTGGACATACTTTAAAACCCATGGTACACCCATGGCCACAAATTGTTTACATACTTGTATGTCCAAAATGCATTTTCCTGCAAATGCTTTCAAATAATTTGTCCATTACAGCATTAACTTGAAGTTCAGGACCTTGTCATCTAAGTCAGGTCCAGATATGGACCAGGGTGCACTTGGGCACTATCTCAAGTGTTCAGTCGCTCAGTTGTGTCCTACTCTTTGCAACCCGATGGACTGCCACACGCCAGGGTTTCCTGTCCACCATCAACTCCAGAGGCGTGCTCAAACTCAAGTCCATTGAGTTGGTGATGCCATCCAACCATCTCATCCTCTGCCGTCCCCTTCTCCGGCCTTCAATCTTTCCCACGTCAGGGTCTTTTCCAATGCGTCACTTCTTCGCATCAGGTAGCCAAAGTATTGGAGCTGCAGCTTCAGCATCAGTCCTTCCAATGAATATGCAGGACTGCTTTACTTTAGGATTGACTGGTTTGATCTCCTTGCAGTCCATGAGACTCTCAAGTCATCTCCAACACATCAGTTCAAATTATACAAGTGTAGTTCCTGTAGACCTGATGATCTGTGAGCAAAAGAGATGAGTTAATCTGCTCATTTCACAGCCAACATACAGTGCTGGGTCAGGCATAGATAACCTTCATAGACACTCCTGTTCCAGAAAGGGGAGGGGAGATAGGAGTCAACAGTAGCAGTTCTGAAATCCCACAGGTTCTTGTTGGCAGTCCTTTGATTAGGATTTAAGGCCTGGAAACTTCCTAGGCTTCAGTCTCTGAATTTTTAATTCTGCCCTCTGACATGATTCCATTGCATGAAAGGTGGATAGTATATGGTTACAGTGAAACAGTCTCCCTAGCCTTCTTTCTGCTTGTCGAAGGTAGAAGTCCACAGGTCTCTTATTTTGTACTATTGCTGGTCCTTTCAGTCCAATCTGAACTTAAATATGTTATTTTAAAAACTTGGTGTGTCTCCTGATAGTCTTATTGGTTTTCATGGCAAAGCACCCCACTCCAAAGCCACCATCACACATGTCTTCATAATAAGGCCTAGTCTGTCTTGGTTTTCTGCTGAGATAGCTGAGGGATAACACCCTGAAACCTGGTAGAAGTCTTATTGTGTGACTGATATGATCTCTGAATGACACCCCTAAACTCTTTGGAGGGCATTGGCCTGCCTAAATAATGCCATGAAGCATCCCCTTCCAGCTTTCTGAGGCTTAACAAAGAATTTTACAGTCACACTCATCTTTAGACCACCTTTATTAAAAATAAATAAAGGAATAAGAATAAGAATTGATGTATAGGTGCTATAAAATGTTATGTTTAGACCACCTTATCTCAATGCCCTGGATAGAACCTTGCTTGAGAGCCATTAATTTTAGCATCCTCTGTCATGTTAAAAGACTAGAAAATTTCCCATTCAGCAAGTTTTGTCTTATTTTTTAATAGTCTTTCTCTTAAATATTTTTTTTTAAATTTCCCTTTATATTTTACTATAGGCAGCAAGAAGAAATCAGGAAGCACTTTTGGCTGTTTGGCTGGAAATCTCCTTAGCTAGATATCTCAATTAATTAAGTACAGTTTCTCCTTCCTGGTACATTTTCTACTTTTCATAAACTGCAGATGTAGTGGACTTTTCTCTGCACACTCCCCAGACTCTTTTTTCCTGCCACTACTTTCTGCCACACATCCTGGGTGCACCCCTGTGATCCCACTTAGAACGTGTTTGCTCAGTGAGATAAAGGGGATCGAATCCCTGGCTTCAGTGCTTCTGCTGGCCAGAGTTTATGTACCTTTCTCTAAGATCTTCATTTTTTTGCTATCCAACTTCCATCACCTGGCTAGGTCAATTCCGGAAGCTCATACTCACAAGCATACTGGCAGGGACTTCTATGCGCATGTGTGCACACACATGTACGTGTACACAGTAACATCCCTGAGAGGAAACTTGCACACGTGCAGAATGACAAGGTTTCTTCTCTAGGAATATGAATTTTGGTAAGCACCTTTGTGCTCACAACGAAAAAGTAACTTTCTTTGTCCTGGTTGTTTCCTTTCGCTTGTTAATTAATCATGTCACCTTGCACTTCTAACTCTGTGCTGCTACTGCTGCTAAGTCACTTCAGTCAAGTCTGAGTCTGTGTGACCCCATAGACGGCAGCCCACCAGGCTCCCCCGTCCGGGATTCTCCAGGCAAGAACACTGGAGTGGGTTGCCATTTCCTTCTCCAATGCATGAAAGTGAAAAGTGAGAGGGAAGTCGCTTAATCATGTCCGACTCTTCGCCACCCCTGCATAGGACTGCAGCCTCTCAGGCTCCTCTGTCCATGGGAATTGCCAGGCAAGAGTACTGGAGTGGGGTGCCATTGCCTTCTCCATCTAACTCTGTGACTTATCCTCAAAGGTTACAAAATCTTGGCATTTGCTAGTGACACGGACTGACCTGCAGAGCAGCGAGCAGGGTTGGAAGCACTCGCCATGAACAGCTGTATGACATGCGCCTACGTTCTGCATTCTCCCATCACCTTGGACAGCTTCACAGTACCAGTCACATTGGTCTGATCCATGTGGGGACAGAAAACAAGGACCTTTGGGCTCAGCTGACTTGGAGAACCGCTCTCTCGGTGTGCACCTATCTAGGTCATTCCTTGTCAATGTTGTGCCCCTCTTGCTAGCCTACAACCCTTTATGGCCAACAACATTCTGAGTGAGGCCCTCTGTTCTTTCTCTCCGTGTAGCTTTCTGTGTGCTCCTGTCTACATGTGCCCCCAAGTGCTAACTCCATGTAGCAGGAAAAGGCCAAAGAGCCTCCAAGAGCCCCAAGAGACTGTGATAGGCCTGGGTCTTATCCAATGTTGTGAGAAAGGTGCACATGGATACAGGGTCTCTTCAGATACAAAGATTGGAACCTGAGACCATAAAGGTAAGGTGGCATCCCTACACGTCCTCCCTTCTGTTTAACAGTACCCATGAACACGGAGTCCCCGAACAGATGATGCCCTGCAAAACCTTCCCTTTCTGGGCCCACAGCTCATGCCTCCCTTGGGCAGAAAGCAGCTTTTCTAGCTCAAAGGTACCAAGAGGGCTTGAACCACCCAGGCCACAGTGATTTGCTAAATGTCAAGACTGTCTTGCAGTTGCTCTCATTAGGCCCAGGTAGGACTCCCTACAGTCACGCATCTCTGCTTGCCTACACAGCCCACATGCCAAGGAAGCCAGCCCCAAGTTGGGCCCAGGAGTGTCCAAGACGGTCACCTGGAATGCAGCTTCCCTCTGAGTGTCACCTGGTTTCAGATCCCCTATGACTAAATCAGAGATTTTGCTTCATCGAGACTGCTCAAATTCTCTCAGATGCAGATGCACACTTTTGCCCCTCAGGCCCCCAAAGCCAGTGGCAAGACCCCAGAGGAAAGAAGGAATTCTCGTCAGGACTTTCAGCATGCACCATGGGGTATCTTTGGCAGGACTGCTATTGCCTAGACCCTGGACCCTGAAAACCAGCAGGCCCCGAACTGCCCCCAGGGGCTTCCCTGTCTCCCACTCTCCTGAGGTCCTTTGGGACATGCAATTACTCCTTACTCACTCCGTTCCCTCCCTCACAGGCTCATCCGGGCAGAGGGTCAAACACGTACAACCACCTGTGCTTTCCTCACCTTTCTGCACTGCCAGGGAGGCAGGCTGGAAGTGCCTGGAGGCATGCCACGCTCACATCCTGTCTCTCCTAGAATGCCTGTGGGTTTGCAGGTACAGCTTACTTTAGCATGTCTCGCATTTTGTGTCACAGTGTGTGCCACACTCAGGGAGGGAATGTGCTGGCTGATGGGCTGCTCCTGGGCAGCACTGGCCCAGGACCTTTCCCAGTTCTCCTTCTCACATGTGTGGAACAAGTCTCCAGTGCAGCAGGCAATCTTAGCCTCCTCACCATCCTGGGTCTTGCCACAGCCACATCCACCATTTCAACAGGCCGGCAGTGTTCCCCCAGACTCAGGGATCCATAGGCAGTGGTTTCAAAGTCCCACCCCACCTGATTTGCCCTGAGTGAACCCTCAGACCATGAATCCCTTTTCCCAGTCCAAACACACACAACAACACAGTAGAAATGGTGAGCGAGTTTTGTGTTTGGTCTAATTGCAGATATCTGGAGCCATGGTCGGGAGTTATCACTGGCCATCCTTTCTTCATTCCCATCCTGGACAGGGTCAGTGCAGAGATACGGCAACAAACCACCTTCAGACTGGGAACGCCTCGTGCCTCCTCTTCTGGTTACTCAGCACCTCCTTTCCTGTCGCCTTCATCTCTGCATCTGCCCTGGGCTGGATACACAAAAACACACACATAAACACAGCCAACACAAGCACATGTGTGTATACACACATGCTTGGCATGGGGACACAAATGCAAACAGGGAATGCAGGTGTTTCAGGAGCTGAAGACGCCCATGTCCAGCAATGTCGGAGATGGTGTCAGTCGGCACCATGTCCTGCCTTTGGGGCTCCCTGTCCACCTCTTCCCAAATTCATCCGATTTTCCCAAGGCAGCCTGAAGCCACTTCGAGCTCAGCATGTGTGGTGGTGGTGGTGAGATCCGAGTGGTGAATGTGGAAATTCACCCAAGATCCCAAAGTCAGCACACAGGTGCATTGGGACCACTGAGAGGATGCCCTTTCAATGATAGGCCATTGCAGGGTAAGGGGCGGGAGTGAAGGGCCCAGTTAATCTCAAACTCAGTGAGCAGCAGGAGGCTGGAGGATGGCAGGACCCAGGGACGGATGATTCTGACACAGACCCTTAATTCACCCTGCCTCTAGGACTCTAGAGGAATAGGGTATCACCTAGGTATCACCTAGGACTCTCACACTGCAACCATAGCTGACTTGAGGGAGACTTACTTCACTCACAGACACACCGAGTCCCCCATGCCCCCAGTCTCAGCAAGTCACCTGCTACATGCATAACCCAAATGCCCGCTCTGCAGCCAGCTTCCATGAGCCTGAGCATCCCATTTGGGAAAGGATAGTGTCCCGGCTACGATAAGGCTGTCCCTCAGGGCCTACCTCCAGACCCCCTCACCACATGTGTTTCTGTCAGTTATCTCTGATGGAAGAACCTTCCTCCCTGAGGTAGTACTTCAGGGGATCGTCCCACACGTCATTGCTGATGAGCTGCTGGCAACACGAGCAAGGTCAACCCAGGGCTGACCAGGCCCCGAACCTTCCCATGAGCAGCCAAGAACTCCACCATCAATCATCAACTTTGTGCAGGCCCAAAGCAACCCCACATCAGCAATCCTGTTCGATTCTGGGCCATTGTGGCCTGAAAGCCAGTTGAGAAAATTAAGGCTCCTGGTGTCTAGACTGTGGCTGGGGGATCCCCATTCAAAGCCCTAGAACCAGTGGACTGGAGTGGAATGACATGCCCTGTACCCTGGGGAAAGACAGGGGAGACTGGGGTGGACTCCACAGGTGGAGCATCTACATGCTTGCACACCCACATTCATCACCCTGGGAGCCACGTTTTACCAGTGATGTCAAGGTAATACTCCTTAATGATCATGGTGTTCAAGAAGTAGGAGTTGTCCTGAAAGGAAAAGACCAGCTTGCAGGGGGACTGCAGATGGTTCCGCACCTGCACCTGCCAGGATAGGGAGGAGGGGAAAGGTGCAAACTTCTAGGGGCCTCAGCTTGCCTCCCAGGCAGGCATTAACAGCTTCCACGACGCCTCTCTAAAGTCTCACAGTGCAGCAACATGGCTAACAGGATCCTCCCACTCCCCACCAGGTCCCATACCCACCCTTCCTCAGTCTCCCTCACTGACGTTCAAGTCTATCATGTAGCGGAGAAAGTCTTGATCTTGGTTGCTGATCATGATGGAAACTTGAGGGTGGCTAATATTCTGCTTTAGGTCAAGAAGCCATTCAGGGAGCTACATGCCAGGCCAAAAAGAGCCAGGAGCATCAGTCCTAGTCTGGGGTGAAACAAGGATACTGGAAAAGGCATCTGCAAGGAGCTGGGTACTGCCTGTTACCTGGCCACCACTGATGTCATCAGGCTTTGCCATACCATCAGACAGGCTCATGGCTCTGGGCCCCTTGTTGTGTGCATCTGAGGTGGTCTGCATTCTCCAAGCAGGGGCTATTTCTGACCACTACTGTTCTCCTCCAGACCTGTGTATGCTGGGTAGTGGCATGTCACTGCTTACATGGTCAGATTTGCAGTCCTGTGACAATCCGTGTTTGAAAGCAAAGGGGTTGTGTGTGTGTGTGTGTGTGTGTGTGTGTGTGTGTGTGTGTGTGTGTGTGTGTGTGTGTGTGTGTGTGTGTATATGAATGACTCACATGTCTCAGCTATATGCCAGGATCACCCACATTTACAGCAATAACTGTGTGCCGATGCTGCTCTTGTGTACCATCTCTGGTCATTCCTGACTTGGAGGCCTCAGACGCTGCTCCTCCTCAGATGCAGGCCTGAAGGAGACACTCAAAGGTATGGCTGCAACGTGTACATATGTAGCCCTGCCCAAATCCTACTCGGCTGGGCCTTTGGAGCTTGCCAATTGCCCAGGACCACATTTCTTTCAGGGGCCTCCAGTGCCCTTCCTGTGCCCTCGCCCCTCCCCCTCCTCCTGCTCCTGCCCCATCTCCTCCTCCTCATGAGCAGCAGACCCAAAGGAGCAGCAGAAAGGATACAGTTTTGGCTCAGAAGCCAGGGATGCCCTGGATGATGGCACTCCCCCAAGCCAAGTGATGCTTCCTCCTCTGATGGTAGGCCCTGTGGTTTTGCTCACGCTCAGAGCTCAGTTCCACCTGCAGGGCGGCCAGTGCCTTCAGGACATCTAGTACTTGGTGCTCACTCGGGCCTCCCGGCCTGTCCTGGCCTTGCTCCTCCACCGTCTTCTCCTCCAGCTCTTGGGAGGACCACTGTTCCCGCTGCTCATCTGCCACAGCCTCCACCTCTTCCATGATGTCTTCTGCAAGCAGCTGGAACTTCCACCCAATACCTGCCACATCTCCGTCCACCAGGGTCTTGCTGTCTTGCACTGCCTCCACCCTAAAGAGGATGGCTTCTTCACCTGGCATGACAACTGGTGGTTGCAAGGTTCCAGCTGCACACAGCATCAGGATGGCAGATCCAGGGATGAGGGGTGGGGGCTTCTTCCTGAGTACTGGGGCTCACAGCTAAGAAGGTCGGGGGTTCCAGGACGCTCCCGCCTTCCTTTGATTGCCTCTCACGCTCCTCTTGGCCCAAGCTGGGGCAGATGTGAAGGGACACGATATATCAGCACACACAATGGTGCATAATGGCGGCCCAGGCTGCAGTAAACCTGTGGGACCCACTAGCTCTTTGGGGGTGAGGAGTGAGGGGGATCGTCGGGAGGCGGGGATTGGTGTGTTGGGGATGGCGTGAGGCCAAGGAAAGGGGTGCCGCACCGCCCAGGCCAGGGTGAACGGGCCCTGGGACATCAGCGGAAAACAGGCAGGAGCCTAGGCTGTGAGCCACGCACAGGCTCCTTTCCCAAATCTAGACCAAAGGCGGAGAGGGTAGTGGGCGGCACCCTTATGGACATGCCCCTAGACCAGAGGGCATCTTTCGCGGTTCCTGTGCTCCAGTGCCCCGACGTGGCCAGATTCTGCCCCAGGAATGTAGAGGGTTTTGCATGTGGCTGGGGTAGCCCCAGGCGCTGTCATTGACCTGGCTCTGGAAATTCCAACCACGGGTTCCTGCTCCGCAATCCAAACAATACACTCCTGTGTCCCCCAGAACCGGCAATAACTGGGAGCTCTCCCTGACTATCCAAAGGATATGCAGGGGTGCCAAGTGGCTGGATAATTTTCTTCATGGGACAGGGAGCCTGTTGCTGTCCTGATGCTAGGGGAGTAGGGAAAAACCCCCAAATTTGCTACAGTTGATCTTCACTGTTCAGGGAGACCAGAGCCTTAGGGTGCAGAGCTCGCTCTTTGTCTCTCTATCTTTGCTTCCGGCATAGCACTGTTTGGGGCAATCCTTCTGTATGTGTACCAGGGGCTGATGTCTGTGTGTCTCTGTCTCTCTACGTAGTGTTGTTGCCGTCTGCCACTCTCTGGACAGCAGCTCTCAGAAAAGACACTTATCCTTTGCAAGCCCTTTGCGTCCTGAGTGAGTTGCAGCAATGGGAGATTAGACGGTTTTAGTCCACACGTTCGGAGAGTGCTTTCTCAACCTTGAGAGCCAACAGTGGGCGGTCACTGCTGAACTGCAGAATTGGACGTGCGACCCTCCCTCCCTCGCTGGACAGATGTGAACACTGCACAGGCCTGAGGTGGCTTGGCCACACTTTGCACAGAGGGAGAAATGGGGCTCACTCTGCTGGCATGAGGGAACTCCCTGAACCTTGTTCGAATGCCTGCCAGGGAGACTCTAAATTTAGACAGTTCCCCTTAAGTTCCATGACTCACCGGTGTCAGGAGACATGCATGTCTGCCATTTACCCTATTGAGGCCCTTTCAAAGTGGTACTGTTCTCCACGTGAGAACACATCCCAGCCTGCCCTGTCACCCAAGCCTGTGGGGCCTGGAGCAGCAAGAGGACCAAGCTAAGCCAGCCATCCTATAGTCCTGATATATGATACATGCATTCTACAAAGAGCTTGAACATGGGCAGGACCCACCTGATTCAGTGCAAGGACTGAGATGTGGGCTCAAGAGTGTTTGTTGGGGGCTTGAACAAAGGCAGGACCCAGCCTGGTTCATTGGAGCGACTGAGATGTGGCCTCAGGAGTGTCTGTCTGGATGAACAAGGGGTGGATCCAGCCGCGATCAGTGCAGGGACCGAGATGTGGGCTCAGGAGTGTTTTTCGGGTGCTTGAACAAGGGCAGGACCCGGCCTGGTTCAGAGAAGGGACCCAGATATGGGCTCAGGAGTATTTCCCACGGATTTCAGCAAGTGCTGGACCTAGCCTAGTTCAGTGTAGGGAACGAGATCAGCCTGAGAGTCAAATGCACGCCAAGGAGTGTTTGTCAGGGTCTCGAACATGTGTAGGACCCAGCCTAGTTCAGTTCAGGGGCAAAAAATGGGGTCAGGAGTGTTTGTCTGGGCTTGAATATGGGCAGGACCCAGCCGCTATCAGTGCAGGAACCAAGATGTGGTCTTAGGAGTGTTTGTCGTGGTTGATATGGGCAGGAACCAGCCTGGTTTGGTGCAGGAACCGGGATGTTGGCTCAGCAGTATTTGTCATGGCTTGAACTTTGGAGGGACCCACCCTGGTTCAGGGCAGCAAGTGAGATGCAGGCTCAGTAGTGTTTCCTGGGGGATTGAACAAGGGGAGCACACACCTTAATTCAGGGTCAGGGAGCAATTTGTGGGCTCAGGATTGCTTGCTGGGGGTTTAAATAAGACCAGAAACCAGCCTTTGAGTCAGATGCAGGCCCAGAACAGTTGGTCAGGGACTTGAATATGTGCAGTTCCTGGCCTGGTTCAGTGAAGTTTCTGATGTGTGGGCTCAGGAGTGTTTGTCAGGGCTTTCAACAAGGGCAGGACCCAGCCTGCCTCAGTGCAGGGACCAGGATGTGGGTTCAGGAGCATTTGCAGGGGACTTCTGCAAGTGCTGAACCCAGCCTATTTCAGTGCAGGGAACAAGATATTGGCACAGGAGTGTTTGTAAGGGTCTTGAACAAGTGTGTGGATCACAGTAAAGTGTGGAAAATTCTGAAAGAGATGAGAATACCAGACCACCTGATCTGCCTCTTGAGAAATTTGTATGCAGGTCAGGAAGCAACAGTTAGAACTGCATATGGAACAACAGACTCATTTCAAATAGGAAAAGGAATACCCCAAAGCTGTATATTGTCACACTGTTTATTTAACTTACATGCAGAATACATCATGAGAAACGCTGGACTGGAAGAAACACACGCTGGAATCAAGATTGCCGGGAGAAATATTAATAACCTCAGATATGCAGATGGCACCACACTTATGGCAGAAAGTGAAGAGGAACTGAAAAGCCTCTTGATGAAAGTGAAAGTGGAGAGTGAAAAAATTGGCTTAAAGTTCAACATTCAGAAAATAAAGATCATGGCCTCCAATCCCATCATTTCATGGGAAATAGATGAAGAAATAGTGGAAAAAGAGGCAAACATTATTTTCCTGGGCTCCAAATCACTGCAGATGGTGACTGCAGCCATGAAGTTAAAAGATGCTTACTCCTTGGAAGTAAAGTTATGACCAACCTAGATAGCATATTCAAAATCAGACACATTACATTGCCAACAAAAGTTCGTCTAGTCAAGGCTATGGTTTCTCCTATAGTCATGTATAGTTGTTAGAGTTGGACTGTGAAGAAGACTGAGCGCCAAAGAATTGATGCTTTTGAACTGTGGTGTTGGAGAAGACTCTTGAGAGTCCCTTGGACTGCAAGGAGATCCAACCAGTCCATTCTGAAGGAAATCAGCCCTGGGATTTCTTTGGAAGAATGATGCTGAAGCTGAAACTCCAGTCCTTTGGCCACCTCATGCGAAGAGTTGACTCATTGGAAAAGACTCTGATGCTTGGAGGTATTGGGGGCAGGAGGAGAAGGGGACCACAGAGGATGAGATGGCTGGATGGCATCATTGACTCGATGGACGTGAGTCTCAGTGAACTCCTGGAGTTGGTGTTCGACAGGGAGGCCTGGCGTGCTGAGATTCATGGGGTCGCAAAGAGCCAGACACGACTGAGCGACTGATCTAATCTTAACAAGTGTAGGACTCAGCCCAGTTCAGTGTAGGGAGCGAGATGTGGGCTCAGAAGTGTTTGTCAGGGCTTCAACGTGGGCAGGACCCACCTGCTTCAGTGCAGGGACCGAAATGTGGTTTCAGGAGCATTTATCAAAGTCTTGAACAAGGGCAGGAACCAGGCGGCTTCAAGGCAGAGCGTGAGATGCGGGTACAGGAGTGTTTCAGGGGGGATTGAAAAAGGGAGGACACACCTTAGTTCAGGGGCAGGCAGCGAGTTGTCAGCTCAGGATGGTTTTGTGGGGCTTGAACAAAGTAGAAACCATTCTAGTTCAGTGCAGGGATGGAGATGTTGGCTCAGGAGTGTTTGTCAGGTATTTGAATGAGGGCAGGGACCAGCGTACTTCAGTGCAGTGAATGAGATATGGGCTCGTAGTGTTTCCTGGGGTATTGGTCAAGGGGAGGACACACCTTACTTCAGTGGCAGGGAGAGAGTTTTTGGCTCAGGATTGTTTGCCGGGGCTTGAACAAAGGCAGGAACTATCCTGGTTCAGTGCAGGAACCAAGATGTTGGCTCAGGAGTGTTTGTCAGGGTCTTGAACAAGTGCAGGACACAGCCTAGTTCAGTGCAGGGATGGTGATGGAGGCTCAGGAGTGTTTGTCGGGGGGTTGAACAAGGGCTTGACCCAGCCTATTTTAGTGCAGGTACTGAGATGTGGGCTTAGGAGTTTTTGTCAGGGATTTTGACAAGGTCTGGACCCAGCCTGGTTCAGTGCAGTTCGTGAGATGAGGGCTTAGTAGTGTTTCTGGGGGTTTGAACAAGGGAAGGACTCACCTTAGTTCAGGGGCAAGGAGCGAGTCGTCAGCTCAGGATTGTTTGTCAGGGCTAGAACAGAGGCAGAAACCATCCTGATTCAGTGCAGGGATGGAGATGTTGGCTCAGGAGTTTTTGTCAGGGAGTTGAACATGGGCAGGACCCAGCCTAGTTCAGTGCAGGGACTGAGATGCAGGCTCAGGAGTGTTTGTCAGGGTCTTCAACAGGGGCAGGACCCAGACTGCTTTTGTGCAGGGACCGAGATGTGGGTTCAGGAGTATGTGTTGGGGGATCTAACAAGGGCATGATCTAGACTGGTTCAGTGCCCGGGATGTGATATGGACACAGGAGTGTTTGTTGGGGTCTTAAACAAGGGCAGGACCCAGCCTAGTTTAGTGCAGGGACTGAGATGTGCGCTCAGCAGTATGTGTTGGTGGATCTAACAAGGGCATGACCTAGACTGGTTCAGTGCAAGAAATAATACGTAGGTTCAGGAGTATTTATCGGGGTCTCAGAGCAGGGAGTGAGATGAGGGATCAGGAGTGTTTTCTGGGGGATTGAACAAGGGCAGGACAGACCTAATTTCAGGGGCAGGGAGCGAGTTGTGGGCTCACGGTTGTTTGCCGGAGGCTTGAACAAAAGGCAGGACTCAGCCTGCTTCAGTGCAGGGACTGAGATGTGGGCTCAGGTTTATGTGTTGGGGGATCTAACAAGGGAGAGACATAGACTGGATCTTGTGCAGGGCATGAGATTCAAGTGTAGGACCGAGCCTAGTTCAGTGCAGTGACCGAGAGGTTGGCTCAGGAGCATTTGTCGGGCTTGAACATGGGAAGGACCAACCTGCTTCAGGGGCAGGGCCGAGATGTTGGTTCAGAGGTATGTGTCGGGGGCTAACTAAGGAAGAACCTAGACTGGTTCAGTGCAGTGACAGAGATGTGGACTCATGAGTATTTTCCAGGGATTTGAGCAACTGCTGGACCCAGCCTAGTTCAGTGCAGTGACCGAGATGTGGGTTCAGGAGTGTTTCTCAGGGTTTGAACATGGGAAGGATACAGCCTGCTTTTGTGCAGGGACCAAGATGTGGGCTCAGGACTGCACTGGAAAAAGGTGATTCCATTACTAATGAGTGTAATGCCTATATATAACAGTTAGGTGTAACTAGTCCATTGTGCCATTTAGGAGCACCTCAAGATGCAAGGCAAATGCAAGGAAGTAGGAAAGGGGGAATTAACAGTACCACAATTATAATGGGGGACTTTAATACCCGACTCACACCTATGGATACATCAACTGAAAAGAAAATTAGCAAAGAATCATGAGCTGTAAACGTACTTTTGTGTGTTATCTGCCTTTACACTTACTGTAGTCCTCTAGTATGGCAGGAGGAGATACTATGTAGTTGGCCATATTTAGTAGTGTCAGGAAGTTACCTAGAACAATTGGTAGAGTTGGGAAATTGATAGAAAAGTCCTAATACAAAGATGTACCTTCTAACTAGTGCTAACTTTCTTTTTCATAAGTGGAGAAGTACTCACCAAGAAAGTGAAATCCCAGATATCAGGTTATATGATCTCATAATTGGAATTTTCCTAAGATAGCAGTCTACATGCATATAAGTGAGTCCTGGCTTGAGACCCATTAATTATGTTAATGTTAGAACATGTCTGATAGAACACATCTCCGACAAGTCTCACACACCCTCCCTAAATTAATATCTCTTGAATTTCTAAGCTATGACTCTCTACTTGGTATAGTATCATAGGCTGAGGCTTTAAGGTTGTAAAAGCTCATAAAGGACAGAGACCACATTAATTTATTACATTTGGAAATATCTCCTCAAGGCCTGCAGCCAGGTCTGGAGCAGCTGCCATCACCCTAAATGTCCAGAAGCTAGATCTGAAATCTGCCCTTCATTCTCCTCTCCAACTTCCTCCATCTTATCACCAACCTGTGGTGTTGTCTGTCCCCCCCTGCCCTGGAAAGATACTTTGTTCTTACAGTCTTCATCATCTTCCGTGGGTGCCTACCCATTGCCTATATTTCATACTGTCTGCTGATTGAATGAACACAATTTATGAATGGAAAGCAGAGGCTGAAGACAGGCCTGCACAGAAGCTTCTGAAGTTACCTAGTGGGAATCTGCATTGACATGTGGCTACGTTGAGTGTTATTAGTGACTTGAATCCTGTTCACTTGGGCATCTGGGAAATGCACATTTTCAGTCTGAAACTGGCACAAAAGGCTTTTTTTTATTATTTCATTTTTGTGTACACCTTCTCTATAGTGTCCTATACCTGGTACTGTTACCTCCAAATATTCCCAGTTGAATGTGCCTTGGGCCTGATATGCACATATTCTGTCTTTTAGGCTTGGTTAAGATGGGAGGTTCAGAGGTCTTGTTGACACAATTTCTCAAATCGGTAGAGGACTTACAATCTACAATCTTTATCCATTACCAGGACATGTCCTTTGAAGGGCTGCGGTGTTAACAATGAACTTGCCTGGACCCGTGCTTTTGTGGCCCTAATGGCCCTTCATAGGACTGAGGACCATTTGATTATCCTTAGGCACTTCAGTTTGGACTGGATTTTATCCTTTTGTTTGTTTTTTAAGCAGATATATACTTTGCAAGCTAGAATTGGTCTTGTGGGGTTCTCACAAATCCAGAGGACTGGCAGTAAGACTGGTGGCAATAGATGAGAATTTTTGCCATGGAAAAGGTGACCTCATCACACCTGCAAACCCTCTGTGGGAAAGGCCCAGGTGGCTCCAACCATTTACAGGAGACCTTGTGATCCTGAAAGCTCCCCAATGGCTAGTGCAGCCTATTGTCTTGGTTAGGGAAGGTTAACGGAGGCATGATTACCATAATGTGCTTGCTTTGTGTCATCACTAAAGTAATAGGCAGAAATTGTTTTAGATAACATCCCTTTGCAATGACCATTCCTCAGGATTGGTGAGGTCCCATCGTCAGATTCAATTGATGGGTAAGAGAGTTCTTTACCATTTTCATTTCACTGAGAACCTAAGTAAGTACGGTGAGTATCATTAAGTACTTAGTCCAGTCCGACTTCTGACCCCATGGATTGCAGCATGCCAGGCTTCCCTGTCAATCACCAACTCATAGAGCCTGCTCAAACCCATAACCACTGATTCCGTGATGCCACCAAGCATTTCATCTTCTGTTGTCACCCTCTCCTCCAGACTTCAATCTTTCTCAGCATCAGGTTCTTTCCCAATGAGTCAGCCTTTCATTTCAGGTGGCTAAAATATCCAGGATCCAGTTTCAGCATCAGCCCTTCCAATCAATATTCTGAACTGATTTCCTTTAGAATTGACTCCTTTCATTTCCTTGCAGTCCCAGGGACTCTCAAGTGTTTTCTCTAACACCACATATCAATAGCATCGATTCCTTGGAGGTCAAGATTCTTTAGGTCCAATTCTTATCTCTGTACATAGCTTTGATGAGACTGACCTTTGTCTGCTTTATAATGTGCCGTCTAGCCTGGTTGTAACTTTTCTTCTAAGCAGAAAGCATATTTTAATTTCCTGAACAGAGTCACCATCTTCAGTGATTTTGGAACCTGCTCCCCCCAAATAAAGTTTCTCACTGTTTCCGTTGGTCCCCCATCTTTATGCCATGAAGTGATGGGACTAGATGCCATGAATCTCATTTTGAATGTTGAGTTTTAAGTCACCTGAATCACTCTCCTCTTTTACTTTGCTCAAGATACTCTGTAGTTCTTTCCGTGTTCTGCCACATGAATCATGCCATCTGCATATCTGATGTTATTAATATTTCTCCCAGAAAACTTGATCCCAAACCCTGTTTCATTCAGTCTGGCATTTTGTGTGATGAACTCTTCGTGTAAGTTCAATAAAGAGGTTGACAGTACAGCCTTGAAATATTCCTTTCCCAACTCAGAACCTGTCTGTTGTTCCATTTCCTTTTCTGACTGTTACTTCTTGAGCTGCATACAGATTTATCAGGAGGCATATAACATACTCTAGTAGTCCCATGTTTAGAAGAATTTAAAATGTTTTGTTGTGATCTACACAAACAAGACTTTGGCATAGTCAAAAAGGAGTAGATGTTTTTCTGGTGTTCTCTGGCTTTTTTTGATAACCCAACGTGTGTTGGTAATTTGATCTCAGGTTCTTCTGACCTTTCTAAATCCAGCTTGAACATCTGGAAGCTCATGGTTCACATTCTATTGAAGCCTGGCTTTGGGAATTTTGAGCAATACTTTGCGAATGTGTGAGATGAGTGCAGATAAGCAGTAGTTTGCACATTCGATGGATTGCCTTTTTTGTGGTTGGAATGAAAACTGAACTTTTCCAGTCGTCTGGCCACAGCTGTGTCTTCCAAATCTGCTGGCATATGGAGGGCAGCACACTCACAACATCATCTTTTAGAATGTGAAAGAGCTCAACTGAATTCCATCACCTCCATGAGCTTTGTTTATAGTTATGCTTCTAAAGTCTGACTTGACTTTGCATTCCAGGACGTCTGGCTCTAGGTGAGTGATCACACCATTGTGCTTAACTGGGTCATGAAGATCTTTTGTGCATAGTTCATCTGTGTATTCTTCCCTTCTCTTCTTAATAGCTTCTGCTTCTGTTATCTCCGTACCATTTCTGTCCTTTATTGTGCCCCTCTTTTGCATGAAATTTGCCCTTGATATCTCTCATTTTCTTGAAGAGATCTGTAGGCTTTCCCATTCTATTTATTTCCTCTATTAACTGGTTTTGATAACTGAGGAAGGTTTTCTCTCTTGCTATTCTTTTGGGACTCTGCATTCAAATGGGTATTGTTTTCATTTTCCCTTTTTTTTTTTGCGTCTTTGGTCTTTTCAGATCTTTGCAAGGCCTTATCACTTTGTCATTTTGCTTTTTTTTATATGGAAATGGTCTTTATCCCTGATTACTGTACAATGTCACGCCTCCACCCATAGGTCTTCAGGCACTCTGTCTATCAGATAGAATCCCCTGAATCTATTTATCACTTCCACTGTATAATCATAAGTGTTTTTGTTTTGCATGTGTAAAATATGCTAATCCCTATTTCATGCAGAGAAATCTTCACCCAGACTTTTTCAAAGAAATACAGAGAACCCTTTCTGTTATTCAGGAAATACATGAAATATAGCTGTACCTATTTGATGTTTTAGCTCAGATACCAATTTCTGATTCACTGAAAATTCTCTATTTCATGTGTACAGTTCAGTTCAGTTTAGTTCAGTCACTCAGTCGTGTCTGACTCTTTGCAACCCCATGAATTGCAGTATGCCAGGCCTCCCTGTCCATCACCATCTCCCGGAGTTTATTCTAACTCACTTCCATCGAGTCAGTGATGCTGTCCAACCATCTCATCCTCTGTCATCCCCTTTTCCTTCTGTCCCCAATCTCTCCCATCATCAGAGTCTTTTCCAATGAGTCAACTCTTCCTATGAGGTGGCCAAAGTACTGGAGTTTCAGCTGTAGCATCAGTCCTTCCAAAGAAATCCCAGGGCTGATCTCCTTCCAAATGCACTGGTTGGATCTCCTTGCAGTCCAAGGGACTCTCAAGAGTCTTCTCCAACACCACAGATCAAAAGCGTCAATTCTTCAGCGCTCAACAATCTTCACAGTCCAACTGTCACATCCATATATGACCACTGGAAAAACCATAGCCTTGACTAGATGAACATATATGACCACTGGAAAAACCATAGCCTTGACTAGATGAATCTTTCTTGACAAAGTAATATCTCTGCTTTTGCATATGCTATCTAGGTTGGTCATAACTTTTCTTCCAAGGAGTAAGTATCTTTTAATTTCATGGCTGCTCATTATCTGCAGTGATTTTGGAGCCCCCAAAAATAAAGTCTGACATTGTTTCCACTGTTTCACCATCTATTTCTCATGAAGTGATGGGACCAGATGCCATGATCTTTGTTTTGTTAATGTTGAGCTTTAAGCCAACTTTTTCACCCTCCTCTTTCACTTTCTTCTAGAGGCTTTTTTGTTCGTCTTCTCTTTCTGCCATAAGGGTGGTGTCATCTGCATATCTGAGGTTATTGATATTTCTCCCAGCAATCTTGATTCCAGCTTGCACTTCTTTCAGCCAAATGTTTCACGTGATGTATCCTGCATATAATTTAAATAAGCAGGGTGACAATATATAGGCTTGTGGTCCTCCTTTTCCTAATTGGAACCAGTCTGTTGTTCCATGTTCAGTTCTAACTGTTTCTTCCTGACCTGCATATAACTTTCATGTGTACAAATCTAGAAAAAATTTCATAAGTGAATAATCAAGATTTCATATTTCATATGAGAACATTTCTCCCCAGATTGTTATATGTGAAATACACAGAATTCCAAGTCTCATATCAGAAGACCTTCATTCAAGCTTTCTTGATGGAAATATAGAGAATTTCACAGCTCAAGCATGAAAATCTGTGGGAAAATTCCGCATTTCTTGTAGGAGAATGAATGCACTTTTTTCAAATGTTAAATAGACAGTATTCAATATTTCATGAAGGAAAGACAGCACAAAGATTTTCAAATGAGAAATATGAAAAAATTCCATATTTCATGTGAGAAAAACCTGTGACTATATTTTGATATGTGAAATAGTCATTTTTGTATTTCCTGTCAAAGAATCTGCATCCCGATTTTCATATCTCTAACATGAAAAATTCCACATTTTATGCAGAAAATATTGTATCTATACTTTCATATGAGATGTACAGAGAATTCCACATTTCTAGTTGGAAAAATTGTCCCCAGATTTGTATATGTGACTAATAGAGAAATTTATATTTCACATTCTGGAATATGCATCTAGATTTTCATATGTGAAACTGAGAATTTCATCTTTTATGAAGGACTATGTCATTTCAGATGTCTGTACTTGAAACAGGTAATACCTTCATCAAGAGGTGCCTTAATTCCTATTATTCTTCTGTCATTTGGGTGTTGTCATCTGGATAATTAAGTTATCATATCGCCCACATAAATTTTGTGTCTAGCTTGAGATTCATCTAGGATTTTATTTTTTCATGAGGTCCTCTGCACAGAAGTCAAATAACCAGGGCAACACTAGATAGCTTTGACTTATTCCTTTCCCGATTTTGAATCACTTCATTGTCCCATGTCCAGGTCTAACTGTTGTAAATTTAATAGCGTACACGTTTCCCAGGAGACAGGTAAGGGATTCTAGTATTCTTTTCTCTAAGAATTTTCCAAAATTACTTTTCTTTTTTAATGGTTTGTGTGCGATTCACAGTGTCCAAGTCATTAGCAGAAACAATTAAGCAGATATAGATGATTATATAGTCCATACATCAATTCATGTGTACCTGTTATGACTGAATCCCTAACTACACATTTCTGTGTTTTTTTGTTTGTTTATTTTTTGGTCATTGTTGCTATTGTCATTTTCTCTCTTTATCAAGTAGTCAAGTACCAAGTAGTCAAGTCAAGTATGAACTTGCCAACTTATTCTACAGGAATTAAATTATGCCCATGGCAGTCTCTGACCCTTGAGACTCACTGAATGGAATTAAGCTTTGAGATTCAAAATCAGACATCGGTACTCTGGGAAAATGTCAGGAACATTCAAAATATAGCTAGATATATTCAAGTGCTGACTTTTTGAGCCCAGTTATGCTATTATGTTTTATGTGGAAAGTTCTGCATTTCTTCATGCTGATGACAATTCATCATTAAGAGAAATTTTCTAGGGGGAAAACAACAACAACAACAAATGTGCTTGATTGCATGTTGGAAGTCAAAATAATACCAGTTACATGTGTATGTAAGCAACGTCCCATCAAACGGAGTAATTCATGTCCACTAATGTTTCATGTTTTGCTGTCAAGGAAAAAGAATAATAGAGCTTTCCAGAAAACACTGAGAAGTTCAAAGAAGGCAGAAATGTAGAAGGATATGAAATGCACCTCTCTCAATGTATAGATCAGAAATAATACTTCTACATGGTCAACAGTTTTCCCAGAGCATCAGATAAATACTAGCAGAAGACCCTAGTCCCCAGAGTGTCCCATGTGGGTTTCAGACATACCTGGGTGGGAAGGAATTAGGATGGGAGAAGGAGTATAAGAGGAAGCAAAACAAAACCTGAGGCTTGTGGTGGGAGATGGAGAAGCAGGGAAGAGATTTCCAGAATGAGGCAAGCCCCTTCAGTAAAGGGTAAATTGCTTTGGACTAAAAGGAAGCAAGGTAGAACAGCTGATGAAATATTATTTATATAGAGCAAAAGTTACACAGATAATGTGTCGTGGCTCTATATGGCCCAAACTGCAATGCAGCTCAACCAGTGTGCATGGGGTCTGGAAGCTGGACACGGGATTTAGAGAGCCATCCTGGGAGAGGACTGTTGTTGGTTATGTGGAGATGGCCTGACGGAGCACGTATGAGTAGTTGTGTAGCAGAAAATGCCTTTTGAGAAATCACAAACTGCCAAAGAGGCAGGACCTTACTGCTGTGTCACACTCAGGAGGTAGAGATACCTTTGTAGCCACTCCTCTTCCTGCCTGTTAACACCTACTACAAGGCAATAGAGAAAGACCAGTCAGAAGTACTACTCATGCTTCTGCAAAAACACGCTAGATAAGGATCCCATTAAGGCCAAATCTCTTCTGCCCATGGCTGCTGGCTCCTATTCATAATTGGCACCACCAGGGTTCCAGCACTCCAAGCAGCTGTACCACATCCTGTGCTCACCCAGGCAGGCCCCGGTGTGTCACGAGTTTCTCAGGGCAGACTCCTTTGGTGACCACATGTGAGGAAGGACAAAAATTACACCAGAGACCCAGGGATAGAGCCATTAAGCAAGAGGATTGGAAACCTTCCAACCAGTTGTGCACGCTGCAGATTAAATATACATGATTAATGACACAGACCCTGTATCTATGGAATACATCAAAAGATGAGAAGAGGCCAAAGGAAAGAAAATGCCCAGGATCAGGAGTATACTAACACATGTATATGGAATTTAGAAAGATGGTAACGATGACCCTATATGTGAGACAGCAATATAGACATAAATGTACAGAACGGTCTTTTGCACTCTGTAACCTAGATAGCATATTCAAAAGCAGAGACACTATTTTTCCAACAAAGGTTCGTCTAGTCAAGGCTATGGCTTTTCCTGTGGTCATGTATGGATGTGATAGTTGGACTGTGAAGAAGGCTGAGCGCCAAAGAATTGATGCTTTTGAACTCTGGTGTTGGGGAAGACTCTTCAGAGTGCCTTGGACTGCAAGGAGATCCAACTAGTCCATTCTGAAGAAGATCAGCCCTGGGATTTCTTTGGAAGGAATGATGCTAAAGCTGAAACTCCAGTTCTTTGGCCACCTCATGTGAAGAATTGACTCATTGGAAAAGGCTTTGATGCTGGCAGGGATTGGGGGCAAGACTAGAAGGGGAAGACAGAGGATGTGATGACTGGATGGCATCACTGACTAGATGGACATGAGTCTGGGTGAACTCCGGGAGTTGGTGATGGACAGGGAGGCCTGGCGTGCTGCAATTCATGGGGTCACAAAGAGTCGGATATGACTGAGCAGCTGATCTGATCTGATCTGATCTGAAGAGAAGGCGAGGGTGGGATGATTTTAGAGGTTAGCATTGAAAAATGTATATTATGATATGAGAAACAGATCTCCAGTTTGGATGTGATACATGAGAGAAGGTCCTCAGGGCTGGTGCACTGGGATGATCCTGAGGGATGGGATGGGGAGGGATGTGGAAGGAATGTTCAGCATCAGAAACACATGTAAACACATGGCTGATTCATGCCAATGTATGGAAAACCAACTACAATATTTTAAAGTAATTAGGCCCCAATTAATATAAATGAAATTTAAAAATATGTATATATACTTTAAAAAAAGCCTGCTGGGTTTCTCCAGTGATCCTGTGGCTTTAGAATTTCCCTGCCAATGCAGGGGACATGGGTTCGATCCTTGGTCTGAAGATATGGCACATGCTACCAAAGTAGATAACCCTTTTTGCCCCAACTACCTAATCTGGGCACCCTAGGGCTTCTGTTTGCAATAGAAGGGAGTACCATGAGACACTAGCTAACTGCAATGAAGAGTAGTCCCCAACTACTGTAACTTGAGAAACTTTGTGCACAGCAATGAAGAAAGTGCAGCCATAAATAAATAAATAATTTCTAAAAAATATAAATAAATTCTAGATTTTTAAATTTCTTCCATGTAATATGAATTTCCTGTATTTCATTGAATATCCAGATGTTGAATTGACTGCTTGAAATATGGAATTCCTATCTTTCAAATATTAAAATCAAGGGCACTATTCCTAAATGAAATATAAATTCTCTATATTTCACATATAAGAATTTTGGTGTAGATTTTCCTATATGAGTCTCTAAATTTCACATAGGAAAACATAGGTGTCAATTCTATTTGAAAGTTGCTATTCTCTATAATTCACTTTTGAAATTCAGGATGATTATGCTTCCTACTGCACATGTGGAATTCCTTAATTTTGTATGAAAATTTGAATGTAGATTTTCATAGATGAACAATGCAAATTTCTGTATTTCAAATTTTTACCACTGAAGCTATCATGGACCTTTAATAGTTTAGGAAAACATCCAAGATTTTCTAAAATTACCACCCAAAAGAGATGCCCTTTTCATGATAGCTGACTGTGATGTAAAACAGGAAGTCAGGAGATACATGGGTAACAGGCAAGTTTGGACTTGGGTACAAAATGATGCAGAACAAAGGCTAAATGCAGTTTTTCAAATACAAAGGTTAAACATAGAAAGACGACAGTGTTCCTGGTCTCCAAAATCATTGGGGACAGTGATTACAGCCACGAAAATAGAACACTCTAGCTCCACGGAAGAAAACCTATGATAAACCTAGATACAATGTGCTGAGAAGCAGAGACATCATTTTGTTGACAAAGGTCCGTTTAGGCAAAGCTGGTTTTTCCTTCCCCCCACCCCCAGGTAAAGCTAGTTTTTCCTCCCCTGCCCCCTCAGGGGATATGTATGGATGTCCATCTTGTGTGAGCCTACAAAGCATGGCTTAGTTCCACTGAGTTAGACAAGCCGGGGTTCATGTGATAGATTGGTTAAGTTTCTGCGATGGTGGTTTCAGTGTTTCTGCCCCCTAATGCCCTCTCTCAGCACTTACCATCTTACTGGGATTTCTCTTACCTTGGATGTGCAGTATCTCTTCACTCCTGCTACTGCAAAGTACAGCCGCTGCTCCTTACCTTGGACGTGGGATATCTCCTCCTGACTGCTGGCTGTTCCAGTGCCACAGAGCCACAGCTCGCTGCTCTAGTGAATTAGGAAAACTCAGTAATGGCCACAGGAATGGAATGTCAGTTTGCATTCCAATCCCAAAGAGAGGTAATGCCAAAGAATACTCAAACTACAACACAATTGCCTTCATCTCATGCACTAGTAAAATAATACTCAAAATTCTCCAAGGTAGGCTTCAACAATATGTGAACTGTGAACTTCCAGATGTTCAAGCTGGTTTTGGAAAAGACAGAGGAACTAGAGATCAAATTGCAAACATCTGCTGGATCTCTGAAAAAGCAAGAGAGTTTCAGAAAAACATCAATTTCTGCTTTATTGACTATGCCAAAGACTTTGACTCTATGGATCACAACAAACTGAAAAATTCTACAAGAAATGGGAGTATCAGACCACCTGGGCTGTCTCTTGATAAATCTGGATGCAGGTCAGTAAGAAACAGTTAGAACAAGGCATAGAAGAGCAGGCTGGTTCAAATAGGAAATGGAGTAGGTCAAGGCTGTATTGTCACCCTGCTTATTTAATTTATATGCATAATACATCATGAGAAACACTGGGTTGTATGAAGTACAAGCTGGAATCAAGCTTGCACCAAGAAATATCAATAAATATAAACATGCAGATGACACCACCCTTATGACAGAAAAAACGGAAGATCTAAAAGTCTCTTGATGAAAGTGAAAAAGAGTGAAAAAATGATTTAAAATTCAACATTCAGAAAACTAAGATCATGGTATCTGGTCCCATCACTTCATGCCAAATAGATAGGGAAACAATGTTAGACCTTATTTATTTTATTGGTGGATGGTGGGTCCAAATCACTGCAGATGGTGACTGTATCCATGAAATTAAAAGATGCTTCCTCTTTGAAATAAAATTTATGAGCAACCTACACTGTCTATTAAAAAGCAGAGACATTACTTTGCCAACAAATGTCTGTCTAGTCAAGCCTACTGTTTCTCCAGTAGTCATATATGAATGTGACAGTTGGACTATATAGAAAGCTGAGAAGAATAAATGATGCTTTTGAACTGTGATTTTGGAGAAGACTCTTGAGAAACCCTTGGACTGCAGGAGATCCAATCATTCCATCTTAAGGAGTTCAGTCCCTGGATGTTCACTTGAAAAACTGCTGTTGAAGCTGAAATTCCAATACTTTGCCCAACTGATAAGAAGAGCTGACTCATGGGAAAAGACCCTGATGCTGGGAAAGATTGAGGGAAGGAGGACAAGGGGATGACAGAGGATGAAATGGTTGGATGGCATAGCAGACTCAATGGACATGAGTTTGTGTAGACTCTTGGAGTTGGTGATGGACAGGGAGACCTGAACTCCTGTGGTCCATGTGGTCACAAAGAGTTGGATATGATTGCGAGAATGAACTGAACTGATCTGAGCCGATGTATGGATGTGAGAGTTCGACTATAAAGAAGCCTGAGTATCAAAACTGAGGTTTGAACCCTGTCCTGAAGGCAACTACTGAGAGTCCCTTGAACAGCAGGAGTTCAACCCAGTCAATCCTAAAAGAAACTAACTGTAAATGTTCATTGGAAGGTCTGATGCCAAAGCTCAAGCTCCAATATTTTGGCTAAAGGACTCATGAGAAAAGACTGCCACTCTAACTTGTCATGAAACATTATTGGCTCTAATGTGGGAAAGACTGAGTGAAGGAGAAGAAGGCAACAGAAGTTGAGTTGCTTGGACGTCCATCCTGGAATCTCTTGACTCAACAAAGGTGAGTCTGAGCAAAGTGTTGGAAACAGGGAAGGGTTGGGAAGGCTGCAGTGATGCTGTCCACGGTGTTAAAGTGTTGGAACTGGTCAGTCAACTGAAAACCAGCAAAAACTCTGTCTCATATATGTCAATCAGGAGGAGATTTTTGTACCTGAAATATGGAATTTTCTATATCCCCTTAGGAAAATTAAATGCTTCTTTATGAATTACGGATATCTCTCCATTTCATTTATGAAAGTCTGGATATTTCACTTCTTAATCTATGAGAGATTCAATTATTCAGGAAGCAAATTTTAATACAATGATGTTTACATGTAATACAGAGTATTGTACATTTCAAATGTGAAAATGAGGGTATACATGTCCATATGGGACATGCCATTAGAAAATCTGGGTGTCCATTTTCCTATATTAAAGATGAAATTCTCCGTATTTCCAGGACCAAAAACTGAGCACAGTTTTTGTTACATGAAATATGTAATTGTTTCTATTTCCCTTTGGAAAATATAGGTTTGAACTTTGCAGTATGATAGATGAAATCTGTGGAATTCATGCACTAAAAGGTGGGTCCTTGATAATTTAACATGAATTATGGAATGCACATTATTTCATGTATAAAAATCAAGGCACATATTTTCTTGCATGAAATATGGTATTCTCAATTGAATGTTAAAGTTTAATACCAAACAAAATTCTGTAAAATAATTGTCCATCAGTTAAAAATATATACTAACAAAGTTGCTTAAAACATAGTATTCCTTATGTTTTTTATTTCATCATCTAGATGTAGATGTTTCTAACTGAAATAGGAAATTCTCTATATCTCATGTATGTAAATCTGCAAGCAGGGTCTCCAATATGCGGTAGTGAATTCTCTATATTTGACATAAGAAAAACTGCTGGGGAATCTTGGACATGGCAAAGTCGGATTTTTGTTCCTTTCACATGTGAAAACCAGGCCACAATTTGTCTTATAAGATATGAACTGTACATATTTCAGATATGAAAATTTGAATGAAGCAATTTCACATGAAATATACATTTAGTCAAAGCCTTTGTTTATCCAGAAGTCATGTATGGAGGTGAGAGATGAACTATAAAGTAAGGTGAGCAGGAAAATTCATGCTTTTGAACTGTGGTGTTGGAGAAGGCTCTTGAGAGTCTCTTGGATGGCTAGGAGAAATCCAACCAGTCCATCCTAAAGGACATCAATCCTGAATATTCTTTGCAAGGACTGGGGCTAAAGGTGAAACTCCAATACTTTGGTCACCCGATGTGAAGAACTGACACATTGGAAAGGATCATGATGCTGGGAAAGGTTCAAGGCAGGAGGAGGAGGGACAACACAGGATGAGAAGATTGGATGGAATCACTGAATCAATGGATATGAGACTGAGTAAAGTTAGTGAGTTGGTGACCAACAGGGATTCCTGGCAAGCTCCAGTTTATGTGGAGCTTGTTCAAATCAACAAAGATTTGAACATGATTGAGCCACAAAACTGAACCAAACATGGCCCTGTCCATCAGAACAAGAATCAGATTCCCCCTCAGTTAGTCTTTCCCATAAGGAAGTTTCCACAAGCCTCTTATTCTTATTCATCAGAGGGTAAAGAGAATGAAAATCATAATCACAGAAAACTATCCAAACTGATCACATGGTCCATAGCCTTGTCTAACTCAATGAAACTATGAGTCATGGGTGTAGGGCCACCCAAGATGGACGGGTCATGGTGAAGGGTTCTGACAAAACGAGGTCCTTGGAGAAGGAAATGGAAAACCTCTTGAGTATCCCTGCTTTGAGAAAGCCGTTAGCAGGATGCTATGGCAAAATATACCATACAGAAAGAAGAACTCTCAAGGGTGGCAGGTGCCTGATATGCTACAGGAGATCAGTTGAGAAGAAACTACAGAAAGAAAATTCTTGTTCCATGAACGCATGGAACCCAGAGAAAAAACAGCACCCAGTTGTAGATATGACTGGTGATGGAATGAAGTCCGATGCTATAAGGAGTAATGCTGCCATATAACCCAGCAATCCCACTGCTGTGCATACACACCGAGGAAACCAGAATTGAAAGAGACACGTGTACCCCAATGTTCATCACAGCACTGTTTCTAATAGCCAGGACATGGAAGCAACCTAGATGATCATCAGCAGATGAATGGATAAGAAAGCTGTGGTACAAATACACAATGGAGTATTACTCAGCCATTAAAAAGAATTCATTTGAATCAGTTCTAATGAGGTGGATGGAACTGGAGCCTATTATACAGAGTGACATAAGCCAGAAAGAAAAACTCCAATACAATATACTAATGCATATATATGGAACTTAGAAAGATGGTAATGATAACCCTGTATGTGAGAGAGCAAAAGAGACACAAATGTGTAGAACAGTCTTTTGGGCCCTGTGGGAGAGGGAGGGGGGGGGGATGATTTGGGAGAATGGCATTGAAACATATTTAATATCATATAAGAAAAGAACTGCCAGTCAAGGTTTGATGCAGGATGCAGGATACATGAAGCTTGGGGCTGGAGTACTGGGATGACCCAGAGGGATGGTATGGGGAGGGAGGTGGGAGGGGGATTCAGGATGGGGAACACGTGTACACCCGTGGCGGATTCATGTTGATGTATGGCAAAACCAATACAATATTGTCAAGTAATTAGCCTCTAATTAAAATAAATATATTTAAATTTAAAAAAGAGTAATGTTGCATAGGAACCTGGAAGGTTATGTCCATGAATTACGGAGAATTGCAAGGGGTCAAACAGGGGGTGCCAAGAGTGAGCATCAACATTTTAGGAATCAGTGAATTAAAATGGACTGGAATGGGTGAATTTGACTCAAATGACCACTATGTCTACTACTGTGGGCATGAAGCTCTTAGAAAAAATGGAGTAGTGGCCATAGTCAACAAAGAGTCTGAAATGTAGTACTTGGAGGCAACCTCAAAAATGATAGAATGATCCCTGTTCATTTTCAAAACAAACAATATTACAGTCATCTAATTCTATGCCACTATAAGTAATAGTAATGTTGAAGGAAATGAAGTAATAGCTTTTTCTATGAAGACCTACAAGAACTTCCAGAACATACATGCATAAAATATGTCCTTTTCATCACAGAGGAATGGAATTCAAAATAGGAAGTCAAGAGACACCAGGAGTAACACGCAAATATGGCCCTGGAGGACAAAATGAAACCACTGAAAAGAAATAGAGTTTTGCCTAGGGAACACACGGCTCATACAAAGCACTCACTTCCAGGAACACCAGAGAAGACTCTACACAAGGACATTACCAGATGCTCATACTGAAATCAGATTGATTCTTTTATTTGTGGCCAAACATGGAGTAACTATATACATTCAGCAAAACAAGACTCCCCAAAGCTCAACATTCATGGGAAAACCATAGATCTGGCCCCATCAGTTCATGGGAAACAGTGAAAACAAACAGTGTCAGACTTTATTTTGGGGGCTCCAAAATCACTGTAGATGGTGAATTGAGCCATGAAATTAAAAGACGCTTACTCCTTGGAAGAAAAGTTATGACCAACCTATTGGTCATATTGAAAAGCAGAGACATTACTTTGTCAACAAAGATCCAACTAGTCAAGGCTATGGCTTTTCCAGTAGTCATGTATGGATGTCAGAGTTGGACTGTGAAGAAAGCTGAGTCCTGAAGAATTGATGCTTTTGAACTCTGGTGTTGGAGAAGACTCTTGAGAATCCCTTGGCCTGCAAGGAGATCCAACCAGTCCATTCTAAAGGAGATCAGTCCTGTTTACTTTGGAAGGAATGATGCTAAATCTGAAACTCCAGTGCTTTGCCCACCTCTTGCGAAGAGTTATTTGACTCATTGGAAAAGACTCTGATGCTGGGAGAGATTGAAGGCAGAAGGATAAGGGGAAGACAGAGGATGAGATGGCTGGATGGCATCATCCACTCAATGGACTTGAGTTTGAGTGAACTCCGGGAGTTGGTGATGGACAGGGAGGCCTGGCATGCTGCAATTCATGGGGTTGCAAAGAGTTGGACACGACTGAGCGACTGAACTGAACTGAACTGATATAGTCTTTGAGATCAGAATGGAGATTTTACCATAAAAACCTGGAAATCTCTATAATTCATACAAAGAACTGGTTCTTCAACTACAGAAACACCTATGTTTCCTGTTTGCCTGTTTCCTGTGCCTTGAATATTAATTTGTGTCTGTATGTGTGAGATTGTTGACTCTTTTTTGTATATTTTTCTGTGTGGTTGTGTGTCCTTCCACAGCTGATGAAGAGATGAAGCTGACAGATCAGAAGACGTGTAAGAAGAAGAAGGATCTCTTCATTTCCAAGACAAACCATTCAACAGCACAGTAAACCAAGTCTGTGTCCTGACCAGTTATGCTGAAATAGCTGAAGTGGAACATTTGTATGAAGACGTGAAAGACCATCTAGAACTAACATCCAAAAAAAAAAAAAGACATCCTTTTCACCATAGAGGAATGGAATGCAAATGTAGAATGTCAAGAGATACCTGAATAACAGACAAATTTGGCATTGAGTGCAAAAGGAATCCAGTCAAAGTCTAACAGAATTCTGCCAAGAGAACACACATCATATAGCATGCACCCTGGTTCAGCAACACAAGAGAAGACTCTACTCATGGAAGCACCATAAGTTCAGGACTGACATCACATTGCAGCCAAAATGGAGAAGCAATATATAGTCAGCAAAAACAGGACGGTGAGCTGACTATGGCTCAGATCATGAATTCCTTATTGCCAAATTCAGACTTAAAATTTTAAAGTAGAGAAAAACATTAGACTGTTCAGGTATAACCTAAATCAAATCCCTTAAGAAAGGCTTCCTCAGTGATCAATGCAAAGAAATAGAGAAAAATAATAGAATGGGAATGACTTGAAGTCTCTCTAAGAAAATTAGAGATACCAAGGAAATATTTCATGCAAAGTTTGTCAAAATAAAAGATAGAAACTTCATGGACCTAATGGAGGCAGGAGATATTAAGAAGAGGTGGCAAGAATACACAGATCAGATCAGATCAGTTGCTCAGTAGTGTCTGACTCTTTGTGACCCCATGAATCGCAGCATGCCAGGCCTCCCTGTCCATCACCAACTCCTGGAGTTCACTCAGACTCACGTCCGTCGAGTCAGTGATGCCATCCAGCCATCTCATCCTCTGTCGTCCCCTTCTCCTCCTGCCCCCAATTCCTCCCAGCATCAGAGTCTTTTCCAATGAGTCAACTCTTCGCATAAGTTGGCCAAAGTACTGAAGTTTCAGCTTTAGCATCATTCCTTCCAAAGAAATCCCAGGGCTGATCTCCTTCAGAATGGACTGGTTGGATCTCCTTGCAGGCCAAGGGACTCACAAGAGTCTTCTCCAACACCACAGTTCAAAAGCATCAATTCTTTGGCACTCACAGAAGAACTGCACAAAAAAAGTACTCATGAACCAAATAGCCAAAATGACCACTCACCTAGAGCCAGACATCTTAGAATGTGAAATAAAGGAGTCCTTACGAAGCATCCTTATGAACAAAGGTTGTGGAATTGATGGAATTCTACTTGAGATATTTCATAGCTATAGAAATGCTTCATTCAATGTGCCAGCAAATTTGGAAAACTCAACAGTGGACACGGAACTGGGAAAGTTCATCCTATTCCATAGAAAGACAATGCCAAAGACTGTTCACACAACCGTACAGTTGCCCTTATCTCAAGCGGAAGCTAAGTAATGTTCAAAATTCTCCAAGCCAGGCTTCAACAGTACATGAACCATGAAATTCCCCGATGTTCAAGCTGGATTTAATAAAGGCAGAGGAACTAAAAATCAAATATCCAACATGTGTGAGGTTATCAAAGTGACAAGAGAGCTCCAAAGGGGGGGAAATCTATTTCTTCTTCATTGTTTATACCAAAGCTTTTGACTGTGTGGATCAAAACAAACTGTGGAAAATTCTTAAAGTAATAGGAATACTGGATCACCTTACCTGCCTCCAGGAAATCTGTTTCAGCTCAAGAAGCAACAGAACTGAATGTAAAACAACCGAATGCTTCCAAATATGGAAAGGGTATGACAAGGCTGCATACTGTCACCCTGCTTATTTAAATTGTATGTAATGTTCACTTCAATAGTTCAGTGGTGTCCAACTCTTTGTGACCCCATGAACCACAGCATGCCAGGCCTCCTTATCTGTGACCAGCTCCTTGAGTTTACCCAAACTCATGTCCATTGTGTTGGAGATGCTATCTAACCATCTCGTCCTCTGCCATCCCTTTCTCTTCCTGCCCTCAATATTTCGAAGCATCAGGATCTTTTCCATAAGTCACTTGTTTGCATCAGGTTGCCAAAGTATTTCAGTTTCAGCTTCAATATCAGTCCTTCCAATGAAAACCCAGGACTGATCTCCTTTAGGATGCATTGATTGGACCTCCTTGCAGTCCAAGGCACTTTCAAGACTCTCCTCTAACATCATATTTCAAAAGTATCAATTCTTGGTTCTCAGCTTTCTTTATAGTCCAAATAACACATCCATACATGACTACTGGAAAAACCATAGCCTTGACTAGACAGACCTTTGTTGGCAAACTAATGTTTCTGCTTTTTAATATGTTGTCTAGGTTGGTGATAACTTTCCTTCCAAGGAGTAAGCATTTTTAATTTCATGGCTTCAATCATCATCTTCAGTGCTTTGGAGACACACCACCAAAAATAAATAAATAAATAAAAATTAAAATAATGTCAGGCATTCTTTCCACCATTTCCCATTCTATTTGCCATGAAGTGATGGGGCCAGAGTCCCATGATCTTAGTTTTTGTAAATGCTGGGGTTTAAGCCAAATTGTTCACTCTCCTCATCACTTTAATCAAGAAGCTCTTTAGTTGTTTGTCACTTTCTGCCCTATGTGTGGTGTCGCTCTTCATATCTGACGTTATTGATATTCCTTCCAGCAATCTTGCTTCCAGCTTGTGTTTCTTTCAGCCTAGCATTTCTCATGATGTACTCTACATTTAAGTTAAATAAGTAGGGTGACAATATACAGCCTTGGCATACTCCTTTTCCTATTTGAAACCAAAATGCTGTTCCATCTCCAGCTCTAGCTGTTGCTTCCGGACCTGCATACAAGTTTCTTAGGAGTCAGGTCAGGTGGTCTGGTATTCGCATCTCTTTCAGAATTTTCCATAGTTTATTGTGATCCACACAGTCAAAGGCTTTGGCATAGTCAAACAAGCAGAAACGGATATTTTTCTGGAACTCTCTTGCTTTTTCGATGATAATAGCTGCCGCTGCTGCTGTTAAGTCACTTCAGTCGTGTCCGACTCTGTGTGATCACATAGATGGCAGCCCACCAGGCTCCCCCATCGCTGGGATTCTCCAGGAAAGAACACTGGAGTGGTTTGCCATTTCCTTCTCCAATACCTGAAAGTGAAAATGAAGTCGCTCAGTCGTGTCTGACCCTCAGTGACCCCATGGACTGCAGCCTTCCAGGCTCCTCCATCCATGGGATTTTCCAGGCAGGAGTACTGAGGTGGGGGTGCCATTGCCTTGATGTTGGCAATTTGATCTCTGGTTTGTCTGCCTTTTCTAAAACCACTTTAAACATCTAGGACTTCATGGTCACACATTATCAAAATCTGGCTTGGAGAATTTTGAGCATTATTTACTAGTGTGTGAGGTGAGCGCAATTGTGCAATAGTTTGAGCATTCTTTGGCATTGCCTTTCTTTGGGAATGGAATGAAAGCTGACCATTTCCAGTCCTGTGACCACTGCTGAATTTTCCAAATTTGCTAATATATTGAGTGCAAAACTTTCACAGCATCATCTTTAGGATTTCTCATAG
>NW_027219775.1:0-56554 GCF_027580195.1 Bos mutus | reverse complement strand
TGCTTGATAATCGGCGCCTGCTGAGTTACGGGATTAGCGCCTGCTCAGCTGCTTGATAATCGCCAGCTGAGCCGCAGGATCCATGCCTGCTCATCTGCTTGATAATGCCAGCTGAGGCATTCATGCCTCTCATCTGCTTGATAATCGCCAGCTGGGCCGCATGATCAGCCAGCTGATAATCACATGATCGCAGGATTCATGCCATCACCTTGATAATCGCCAGCTGGGCCGATTCAGCGCCTGCTCAGTTGCGGATAATCGCTAGCCTGCTCATCTGCCTGATAATCGCCAATCGCTGGGCCGCAGGATTCATGCCTGCTCAGCTGCTTGATAATCGCCAGCTGGGCCGCAGGATTCATGCCTGCTCAGCTGCTTGATAATCGCCAGCCGAGGCGGCAGATTCATGCCTGCAGTCACATGATAATCGCCAGCAATCACCTGATCACCGCATGACAGCTGCGTGATAATCGCCAGCTGAGGCCGCAGGATTAGCGCCTGCTCAACTGCTTGATAATCGCCAGCTGAGCCGCAGGATTCAGGATTCATGGCTGCTCATCTGCCTTGATAATCGCAGCTGGGCCTGGATTCGCCTTGCCAGCTGCCTGATAATCGCCAGCTGAGCCGGATCTGCCTGATTACATGCCTGCTCATCTGCCTGATAATCGCCAGATGGACCGCAGGATTCATGCCTTCGCAGCTGCTTGATAATCGCCAGTTGGGCCGCAGGATTCATGCCTGCTCATCTGCTTGATAATCGCCTGCTGGGCCGCAGGATTCATGCCTGCTCAGATTGATTCTGCCTGCTGCAGGCATGATCAGTGCATGAGAGCTACCTGATCAGCACATGAGCAGTCACATGATAAGCGCCTCTCAGTCACCTGATCACTGCATGACAGCCACGTGATCAGTGCCTGCTGAGTTACGGGATTAGCGCCTGCTCAGCTGCTTGATAATCGCCAGCTGAGCCGCAGGATTCATGCCTGCTCATCTGCTTGATAATCGCCAGCTGGGCCGCAGGATTCATGCCTGCTCATCTGCTTGATAATCGCCAGCTGGCCAGCAGGATTCATGCCTGCTCATCTGCTTGATAATCGCCAGCTGGGCCGCCAGGATTCATGCCTGCTCAGCTGCTTGATAATCGCCAGCTGGGCCGCAGGATTCATGCCTGCTCAGCTGCTTGATAATCGCCAGCTGGGCCGCAGATTCATGCCTGCTCATCTGCTTGATAATCGCCAGCTGGGCCGCAGGATTCATGCCTGCTCATCTGCTTGATAATCGCCAGCTGGGCCGCAGGATTCATGCCTGCTCAGCTGCTTGATAATCGCCAGCTGGGACTCATGATTCATGCCTGCTCATCTGCTTGATAATCGCCAGCTGGGCCGCATGATTCATGCCTGCTCATCTGCTTGATAATCGCCACCTGGGTCGCAGGATTCATGCCTTCTCAGCCGCTTGATTCTTGCCTGCTGAGGCACATGATCCGTGCAGGAGAGCTACCTGATCAGCACATGAGCAGTCACATGATCAGCGACTCTCAGTCAACTGATCACTGCATGACAGCCACGTGATCAGTGCCTGCTGAATTACGGGATTAGCGCCTGCTCAGCTGCTTGATAATCGCCAGTTGAGCCAAAGGATGCATGCCTGCTCATCTGCTTGATAATCGACAGCTGGCCCACATGATTCATGCCTGCTCATCTGCTTGATAATCGCCAGCTGGGCCGCAGGATTCATGCCTGCTCAGCTGCTTGATAATCGCCCGCTGGGCGCAGGATTCATGCCTGCTCATCTGCTTGATAATCGCAAGCTGGCCGCAGGATTCATGCCTGCTCATCTGCTTGATAATCGCCAGCTGGGCGGCAGGATTCATGCCTGCTCAGCTTCTTGATAATCACCAGCTGGGCCGCAGGTTTCATGCCTGCTCAGCTGCTTGATTCTTGCCTGCTGAGGCACATGATCCGTGTTGGAGTGCTCCCTGATCAGCACATGAGCAGTCACAGGATCAGCGCCTCAGTCACTTGATCACTGCATGACAGCCACGTGATCAGTGCCTGCTGAGTTACAGGATTAGCCCCTGCTCAGCTGCTTGATAATCGCCAGCTGGGCCGCAGTATTCATGCCTGCTCAGCTGCTTGATAATCGGCCGCTGGGCCGCAGGATTCATGCCTGCTCATCTGCTTGATAATCGCCAGCTGGCTGCAGGATTCATGCCTGATCATCTGCTTGATAATCGCAAGCTGGCTGCAGGATTCATGCCTGCTCATCTGCTTGATAATCGCCAGCTGGGCGGCAGGATTCATGCCTGCTCAGCTTCTTGATAATCACCAGCTGGGCCGCAGGTTTCATGCCTGCTCAGCTGCTTGATTCTTGCCTGCTGAGGCACATGATCCGTGTTGGAGTGCTCCCTGATCAGCACATGAGCAGTCACATGATCAGCGCCTCTCAGTCACCTGATCACTGCATGACAGCCACGTGATCAGTGCCTGCTGAGTTACGGGATTAGCCCCTGTTCAGCTGCTTGATAATCGCCAGCTGAGCTGCAGGATTCATGGCTGCTCATCTGCTTGATAATTGCCAGCTGGGCCGCAGGATTCGTGCCTGCTCATCTGCTTTATAATCGCCAGCTGGGCCGCATGATTCATGCCTGCTCATCTGCTTGATAATCGCCAGCTGGGCCGCAGGATTCATACCTGCTCAGCTGCTTGATAATCGCCAGCTGGGCCTCCAGATTCTTGCCTGCTCAGCGGCTTTATAATCGCCAGCTGGGCCGCATGATTCATGCCTGCTCATCTGCTTGATAATCGCCAGCTGGGCCGCAGTATTCATGCCTGCTCAGCTGCTTGATAATCGGTCGCTGGGCCGCAGGATTCGTGCCTGCTCATCTGCTTGATAATCGCCAGCTGGCTGCAGGATTCATGCCTGATCATCTGCTTGATAATCGCCAGCTGGGACGCATGATTCATGCCTTCTCAGCTGCTTGATAATCGTCAGCTGGGCCGCAGGATTCATGCCTGCTCAGCTGATTGATAATCGCCAGCTGGGCCGCAGGATTCATGCCTTCTCAGCTGCTTGATAATCGCCAGCTGGCTGCAGGATTCATGCCTGCTCAGCTGATTGATAATCGCCAGCTGGGCCGCAGGATTCATGCCTTCTCAGCTGCTTGATAATCGTCAGCTTGGCCGCAGGATTCATGCCTGCTCAGCTGCTTTATAATCGCCATCTGGGCCGCAGGATTCATGCCTGCTCAGCTGCTTGATTCTTGCCTGCTGAGGCACATGATCCGAGTTGGAGAGCTCCCTGATCAGCACATGAGCAGTCACATGATCAGCGCCTCTCAATCACCTGATCACTGCATGACAGCCACGTGATCTTGCCTGCTGAGTTACGGGATAAACGCCTGCTCAGCTGCTTTATAATCGCCAGCTGGGCCGCAGGATTCATGCCTGCTCAGCTGCTTTATAATCGCCAGCTGGGCCGCAGGATTCATGCCTGCTCATCTGCTTGATAATCGCCAGCTGGGCCGCAGGATTCATGCCTGCTCAGCTGCTTGATAATCGCCAGCTGGCCGCAGGATTCATGCCTGCTCATCTGCTTGATAATCGCCAGCTGGGCCGCAGGATTCATGCCTGCTCATCTGCTTGATAATCGCCAGCTGGGCCGCAGGATTCATGCCTGCTCATCTGCTTGATAATCGCCAGCTGGCCACAGGATTCATGCCTGCTCATCTGCTTGATAATCGCCAGCTGGGCCGCAGGATTCATGCCTGCTCATCTGCTTGATAATCGCCAGCTGGGCCGCAGGATTCATGCCTGCTCATCTGCTTGATAATCGCCAGCTGGGCCGCATGATTCATGCCTGCTCAACTGCTTTATAATCGCCAGGTGGGCCGCAGGATTCATGCCTGCTCAGCTGCTTGATTCTTGCCTGCTGAGGCACATGATCCGAGTTGGAGAGCTCCCTGATCAGCACATGAGCAGTCACATGATCAGCGCCTCTCAATCACCTGATCACTGCATGACAGCCACGTGATCTTGCCTGCTGAGTTACGGGATTAGCGCCTGCTCAGCTGCTTTATAATCGCCAGCTGGGCCGCAGGATTCATGCCTGCTCAGCTGCTTGATTCTTGCCTGCTGAGGCACATGATCCGTGCAGGAGAGCTACCTGATCAGCACATGAGCAGTCACATGATAAGCGCCTCTCAGTCACCTGATCACTGTATGACAGCCACGTGATCAGTGCCTGCTGAGTTACGGGATTAGCGCCTGATCAGCTGCTTGATAATCGCCACCTGAGCCGCAGGATGCATGCCTGCTCATCTGCATGATAATCGCCAGCTGGGCCGCAGGATTCATGCCTGCTCAGCTGCTTGATAATCGCCAGCTGGCCGGCGGATTCATGCCTGCTCAGCTGCTTGATAATCGCCAGCTGGCCGGCGGATTCATGCCTGCTCATCTGCTTGATAATCGCCAGCTGGGCCGCATGATTCATGCCTGCTCATCTGCTTGATAATCGCCAGCTGGGCCGCATGATTCATGCCTGCTCATCTGCTAGATAATCGCCAGCTGAGCCGCAGGATTCATGCCTTCTCAGCCGCTTGATAATCTCCATTGGGACTCATGATTCATGCCTGCTCATCTGCTTGATAATCGCCAGCTGGGCCGCATGATTCATGCCTGCTCATCTGCTTGATAATCGCCAGCTGGGCCGCATGATTCATGCCTGCTCATCTGCGAGATAATCGCCAGCTGAGCCGCAGGATTCATGCCTTCTCAGCCGCTTGATAATCTCCATTGGGACTCATGATTCATGCCTGCTCATCTGCTTGATAATCGCCAGCTGGGCCGCAGGATTCGTGTCTGCTCATCTGCCTGATAATCGCCAAATGGGAAGGAGGATTCATGCTTGCTCATCTTTTTGATAATCGCCAGCTGGGCCGCAGGATTCATGCCTGCTCAGCTGCTTGATAATCGCCATTGGGCCGCAGGATTCCTGCCTGCTCAGATGCTTAGTTCTGGCCTGCTGAGGCACATGATCCTTGTTGGAGAGCTCCCTGAGAAGCACATGAGCATTCACATGATCAGCGCCTCTCTGTCACCTGATCACTGCATGACAGCCACGTGATCAGTGCCTGCTGAGTTATGGGATTAGCGCCTGCTCAGCTGCTTGATAATCGCCAGCTGAGCCTCAGGATTCATGTCTGCTCCTCTGCTTGATAATCGCCCGTTGGGCCGCAGGATTCATGCCTTCTCAGCTGCTTGATAATCGCCAGCTGGGCCGCATGATTCATGCCTGCTCATGTGCTTGATAATCGCCAGCAGGACCGGAGGATTCAAGCCTGCTCATCTGCTTGATAATCGCCAGCTGGGCCGCATGATTCATGCCTGCTCATCTGCTTGATAATCGCCAACTGGACCGCAGGATTCATGCCTGCTCGTCTGCTTGATAATCGCCAGCTGGGCCGCAGGATTCATGCCTTCTCAGCCGCTTGAAAATCTCCATTGGGACTCATGATTCATGCCTGCTAATCTGCTTCATAATCGCAAGCTGGGCGGCAGGATTCATGCCTGCTCATCTGCCTGATAATCGCCAACTGGGCCGGAGGATTCATGCTTGCTCATCTGCTTGATAATCGCCAGCTGGGCCGCAGGATTCATGCCTGCTCATCTACTTGATAGTCGCCAGGTGGGCCGCAGGATTCATGCCTTCTCAGCTGCTTGATTCTTGCCTGCTGAGGCACATGATCGGTGCAGGAGAGCTACCTGATCAGCACATGAGCAGTCACATGATCAGCGACTCTCAGTCAACTGATCACTGCATGACAGCCACGTGATCAGTGCCTGCTGAGTTACGGGATTAGCGCCTGCTCAGCTGCTTGATAATCGCCAGCTGAGCCACAGGATGCATGCCTGCTCATCTGCTTGATAATCGACAGCTGGCCCACATGATTCATGCCTGCTCATCTGCTTGATAATCGCCAGCTGGGCCGCAGGACTCATGCCTGCTCATCTGCTTTATAATCGCCAGCTGGGAGGCATGATTCATGCCTGCTCATCTGCTTGATAATCGCCAGCTGGCCGCAGGATTCATGCCTGCTCATCTGCTTGATAATCGCCAGCTGGGCCGCATGATTCATGCCTGCTCATCTGCTTGATAATCGCCAGCTGGGCCGCATGATTCATGCCTGCTCATCTGCTTGATAATCGCCATCTGGGCCGCATGATTCATGCCTTCTCAGCTGCTTGATAATCGCCAGCTGGGCCGCAGGATTCATGCCTGCTCAGCTGCTTGATTCTTGCCTGCTGAGGCACATGATCCGTGTTGGAGACCTCCCTGATCAGCACATGAGCAGTCACATGATCAGCGCCTCTCAATCACCTGATCACTGCATGACAGCCACGTGATCTTGCCTGCTGAGTTACGGGATTAGCGCCTGCTCAGCTGCTTGATAATCGCCAGCTGAGCCGCAGGATTCATGGCTGTTCATCTGCTTGATAATCGCAGCTGGGCCTCAGGATTCATGCCGGCTCAGCTGTCTGATAATCGCCAGCTGAGCCACATGATTCATGGCTCCTCATCTGCTTGATAATCGCCAGATGGACCGCAGGATTCATGCCTTCGCAGCTGCTTGATAATCGCCATTGGGCCGCATGATTCATTCCTGCTCATCTGCTTGATAATCGCAAGCTGGGCCGCAGGATTCATGCCTGCTCAGCTGCTTGATTCTTGCCTGCTGAGGCACATGATCAGTGCATGAGAGCTACCTGATCAGCACATGAGCAGTCACATGATAAGCGCCTCTCAGTCACCTGATCACTGTATGACAGCCACGTGATCAGTGCCTGCTGAGTTACGGGATTAGCGCCTGCTCAGCTGCCTGATAATCGCCAGCTGAGCCACAGGATGCATGCCTGCTCATCTGCTTGATAATCGCCAGCTGGGCCGCAGGATTCATGCCTGCTCAGCTGCTTGATAATCGCCAGCTGGCCAGCGGATTCATGCCTGCTCATCTGCTTGATAATGGTCAGGTGGGCCACAGGATTCATGCCTGCTCATCTGCTTGATAATCGCCAGCTGGGCCGCAGGATTCATGCCTGCTCAGCTGCTTGATAATCGACAGCTGGCCGGCGGATTCATGCCTGCTCATCTGCTTGATAATGCCAGCTGGGTCGCATGATTCATGCCTGCTCATCTGCTTGATAATCGCCAGCTGGGCCGCAGGATTCATGCCTTCTCAGCCGCTTGATAATCTCCATTGGGACTCATGATTCATGCCTGCTCATCTGCTTCATAATCGCAAGCTGGGCCGCAGGATTCATGCCTGCTCATCTGCTTGATAATCGCCAGCTGGGCGGCAGGATTCATGCCTGCTCAGCTGCTTGATAATCATCAGCTGGGCCGCAGGTTTCATGCCTGCTCAGCTGCTTGATTCTTGCCTGCTGAGGCACATGATCCGTGTTGGAGTGCTCCCTGATCAGCACATGAGCAATCACATGATCAGCGCCTCTCAGTCACCTGATCACTGCATGACAGCCACGTGACCAGTGCCTGCTGAGTTACGGGATTAGCCCCTGCTCAGCTGCTTGATAATCGCCAGCTGAGCCGCAGGATTCATGGCTGCTCATCTGCTTGATAATCGCCAGATGGGCCGCATGATTCATGCCTGCTCATCTGCCTGATAATCGCCAGCTGGGCCGCATTATTCATGCCTGCTCATCTGCTTCATAATCACCAGCTGGGCCGCAGGATTCATGCCTGCTCATCTACTTGATAGTCGCCAGCTGGGCCGCATGATTCATGGCTCCTCATCTGCTTGATAATCGCCAGCTGGGCCGCATGATTCATTCCTCCTCAGCTGCTTGATAATCGCCATTGGGCCGCATGATTCATTCCTGCTCATCTGCTTGATAATCGCAAGCTGGGCCGCAGGATTCATGCCTGCTCAGTTGCTTGATTCTTGCCTGCTGAGGCACATGATCAGTGCATGAGAGCTACCTGATCAGCACATGAGCAGTTACATGATAAGCGCCTCTCAGTCACCTGATCAATGTAGGACAGCCACGTGATCAGTGCCTGATGAGTTACGGGATTAGCGCCTGCTCAGCTGCTTTATAATCGCCAGCTAGGCCGCAGGATTCATGCCTGCTCAGCTGCTTGATTCTTGCCTGCTGAGGCACATGATCCGTGCAGGAGAGCTACCTGATCAGCACATGAGCAGTCACATGATCAGCGCCTCCAGTCACCTGATCACTGTATGAAAGCCACGTGATCAGTGCCTGCTGAGTTACGGGATTAGCGCCTGATCAGCTGCTTGATAATCGCCAGCTGAGCCGCAGGATGCATGCCTGCTCATCTGCTTGATAATCGCCAGCTGGGCCGCAGGATTCATGCCTGCTCATCTGCTTGATAATCGCCAGCTGGGCCGCAGGATTCATGCCTGCTCAGCTGCTTGATAATCGCCAGCTGGCTGGCGGATTCATGCCTGCTCATCTGCTTGATAATCGCCAGCTGGGTCGCATGATTCATGCCTGCTCATCTGCTTGATAATCGCCAGCTGCACCGCATGATTCATACCTGCTCATCTGCTAGATAATCGCCAGCTGGGCCGCAGGATTCATGCCTTCTCAGCCGCTTGATAATCCGCTGAGCCATCTGCTTGATAATCGCCAGCTGAGCCATGATTCATGCCTGTTCATCTGCTTGATAATCGCCAGCTGGGCCGCAGGGATTCATGCCTGCTCAGCTGCTTGATAATCGCCAGCTGAGGCGCATGATTCATGCCTGCTCAGCTGCTTGATAATCGCCAGCTGGGCCGAGGATTCATGCCTGATCATCTGCTTGATAATCGCCAGCTGGGCCACATGATTCATGCCTGCTCAGCTGCTTGATAATCGCCAGCTGGGCCGCAGGATTCATGCCTGCTGATCAGCTGCTTGATAATCGCCAGCTGAGCCGCAGGATTCATGCCTGCTCAGCTGCTTGATAATCGCCAGCTGGGCCGCAGGATTCATGCCTGCTCATCTGCTTGATAATCGCCAGCTGGGCCGCAGGATTCATGCCTGCTCAGCTGCTTGATAATCGCCCGCTGGGCCGCAGGATTCATGCCCTGCTCATCTGCTTGATAATCGCCAGCTGGGCCGCAGGATTCATGCCTGCTCATCTGCTTGATAATCGCCAGCTGGGCCGCATGATTCATGCCTGCTCATCTGCTTGATAATCGCCAGCTGGGCCGCAGGATTCATGCCTGCTCATCTGCTTGATAATCGCCAGCTGGGCCGCAGGATTCATGCCTGCTCATCTGCTTGATAATCGCCAGCTGGGCCGCAGGATTCATGCCTGCTCATCTGCTTGATAATCGCCAGCTGGGCCGCAGGATTGCCTGCTCATCTGCTCATCGCCAGCTGCCTGATAATGCCAGGCAACTGATCCTTGCCTGCTGGCTTGATGCGAGCTGCTCATCTGCTTGATAATCGCCAGCTGGGCACCTGGATTCATGCCTGCTCAGCCACTTGATCAGCCATGAATCGCCATTGCGCCTGCTCAGCTGGATAATCGCCAGCTGATGCAGGATTCATGCCTGCTCATCTGCACATGATAATCGCCAGCTGGGCCGCAGGATTGATGCCTGCTCATCTGCTTGATAATCGCCAGCTGGGCCGCATGATTCATGCCTGCTCAGTCACCTGATAATCGCCAGCTGGGCCCAGGATTCATGATCTCAGCTGCTTGATTCTTGCCTGCTGAGTGATACGCACCTGATCATGATAGTCGCCTGCTCAGTCACCTGATCACTGATAACAGCCACGTGATCAGTGCCTGCTGAGTTACGGGATTAGCGCCTGCTCAGCTGCTTGATAATCGCCAGCTGAGCCGCAGGATTCATGCCTGCTCATCTGCTTGATAATCGCCAGCTGGGCCGCATGATTCATGCCTGCTCATGTGCTTGATAATCGCCAGCTGGGCCGGAGGATTCATGCCTGCTCATCTGCTTGATAATCGCCAGCTGGGCCGCAGGATTCATGCCTGCTCATCTGCTTGATAATCGCCAGCTGGGCCGCAGGATTCATGCCTGCTCATCTGCTTGATAATCGCCAGCTGGGCCGCAGGATTCATGCCTTCTCAGCCGCTTGAAAATCTCCATTGGGACTGATGATTCATGCCTGCTCATGTGCTTGATAATCGCCAGCTGGGCCGGAGGATTCATGCCTGCTCATCTGCTTGATAATCGCCAGCTGGGCCGGAGGATTCATGCCTGCTCATGTGCTTGATAATCGTCAGCTGGACCGCAGGATTCATGCCTGCTCATCTACTTGATAGTCGCCAGGTGGGCCGCAGGATTCAGGCCTTCTCAGCTGCTTGATTCTTGCCTGCTGAGGCACATGATCCTTGTTGGAGAGCTCCCTGATCAGCAGCACATGAGCAGTCACATCATCAGCGCCTCTCAGTCAACTGATCACTGCATGACAGCCACGTGATCAGTGCCTGCTGAGTTACCGGATTAACGCCTGCTCAGCTGCTTGATAATCGCCAGCTGAGCCACAGGATTCATGCCTGCTCATCTGCTTGATAATCGCCAGCTGGGCCGCAGGATTCATGCCTTCTCAGCTGCTTGATAATCGCCAGCTGGGCCGCATGATTCATGCCTGCTCATGCTTGATAATCGCCAGCTGGGCCGGAGGATTCATGCCTGCTCATCTGCTTGATAATCGCCAGCTGGGCCGGAGGATTCATGCCTGCTCATCTGCTTGATAATCGCCAGCTGGACCGCAGGATTCATGCCTGCTCATCTGCTTGATAATCGCCAGCTGGGCCGCAGGATTCATGCCTGCTCAGCTGCTTGATAATCGCCAGCTGGGACTCATGATTCATGCCTGCTCATCTGCTTGATAATCGCCAGCTGGGCCGCAGGATTCATGCCTGCTCATCTGCCTGATAATCGCCAGCTGGGCCGCAGGATTCATGCCTGCTCATCTGCTTGATAATCGCCAGCTGGGCCGCATGATTCATGCCTGCTCATCTGCTTGATAATCGCCATCTGGGCCGCAGGATTCATGCCTGCTCATCTGCTTGATAATCGCCAGGTGGGCCGCAGGATTCAGGCCTGCTCAGCTGCTTGATTCTTTCCTGCTGAGGCACATGATCCGGTGCAGGAGAGCCACCTGATCAGCACATGAGCAGTCACATGATCAGCGACTCTCAGTCACCTGATCACCGCATGACAGCCACGTGATCAGTGCCTGCTGAGTTACGGGATTAGCGCCTGCTCAGCTGCTTGATAATCGCCAGCTGAGCCGCAGGATTCATGCCTGCTCATCTGCTTGATAATCGCCAGCTGGGCCCACAGGATTCATGCCTGCTCATCTGCTTGATAATCGCCAGCTGGGCCGCAGGATTCATGCCTGCTCATCTGCTTGATAATCGCCAGCTGGGCCGCAGGATTCATGCCTTGCTCATCTGCTTGATAATCGCCATTGGGCCGCAGGATTCACTCCTGCTCATCTGCTTGATAATCGCCAGCTGGGCCGCAGGATTCATGCCTGCTCATCTGCTTGATAATGCCAGCTGGGGCACATGATCCGTGCATGCCTGCTCATCTGCTGAGCAGTAACGCCAGCTGGCCGCACCTGATCACCTGCTCATCTGCTTGTGATAAGCGCCTGCTGGGTTACCGCAGGATTCATGCCTGCTCAGCTGCTTGATAATCGCCAGCTGGGCCGCATGATTCATGCCTGCTCATCTGCTTGATAATCGCCAGCTGGGCCGGGAGGATTCATGCCTGCTCATCTGCTTGATAATCGCCAGCTGGGCCGGAGGATTCATGCCTGCTCATGCTTGATAATTGATAATCGCCAGCTGGACCGCAGGATTCATGCCTGCTCATCTGCTTGATAATCGCCAGCTGGGCCGCAGGATTCATGCCTGCTCATCTGCTTGATAATCGCCAGCTGATCCGCCGCAGGATTCATGGCTGCTCAGCTGCTTGATAATCGCCAGCTGGGCCAGCAGGATTCATGCCTTCTCAGCTGCTTGATAATCGCCAGCTGGGCCGCATGATTCATGCCTGCTCATCTGCTTGATAATCGCCAGCTGGGCCGCAGGATTCATGCCTGCTCATCTGCTTGATAATCGCCAGCTGGGCCGGAGGATTCATGCCTGCTCATCTGCTTGATAATCGCCAGCTGGAGTCACAGGATTCATGCCTGCTCGTCAGTGCTTGATAATCGCCAGCTGGATTCATGCCAGCTCATTCATGCCTGCTCAGCTGCGGATTATCTCCATTGGGACGCCAGCTGGGCAGGATTCATGCCTGCTCATCTGCTTGATAATCGCCAAGCTGGGCCGCAGGATTCATGCCTGCTCATCTGCCTGATAATCGCCAGCTGGGCCGGAGGATTCATGCCTGCTCATCTGCTTGATAATCGCCAGCTGGGCCGCATGATTCATGCCTGCTCATCTGCTTGATAATCGCCAGCTGGGCCGCAGGATTCATGCCTGCTCATCTGCTTGATAATCGCCAGCTGGGCCGCAGGATTCATGCCTGCTCAGCTGCTTGATTCTTTCCTGCTGAGGCACATGATCCGGTGCAGGAGAGCCACCTGATCAGCACATGAGCAGTCACATCATCAGCGCCTCTCAGTCACCTGATCACTGCATGACAGCCACGTGATCAGTGCCTGCTGAGTTACGGGATTAACGCCTGCTCAGCTGCTTGATAATCGCCAGCTGAGCCACAGGATGCATGCCTGCTCATCTGCTTGATAATCGCCAGCTGGGCCGCACATGATTCATGCCTGCTCATCTGCTTGATAATCGCCAGCTGGGCCGCAGATCAGGATTCATGCCTGCTCAGCAGCTTGATAATCGCCCGCTGGGCCACAGGATTCATGCCTGCTCATCTGCTTGATAATCGCCAGCTGGCCGCAGGATTCATGCCTGCTCATCTGCTTGATAATCGCCAGCTGGGCCGCAGGATTCATGCCTGCTCATCTGCTTGATAATCGCCAGCTGGGCCGCATGATTCATGCCTGCTCATCTGCTTGATAATCGCCAGCTGGCCGCAGGATTCATGCCTGCTCATCTGCTTGATAATCGCCAGCTGGGCCGCAGGATTCATGCCTGCTCAGCTGCTTGATAATCGCCAGCTGGGCCGCATGATTCATGCCTGCTCATGTGCTTGATAATCGCCAGCTGGGCCGGAGGATTCATGCCTGCTCATCTGCTTGATAATCGCCAGCTGGGCCGGAGGATTCATGCCTGCTCATGTGCTTGATAATCGTCAGCTGGACCGCAGGATTCATGCCTGCTCGTCTGCTTGAAAATCGCCAGCTGGCCGCAGGATTCATGCCTGCTCATCTGCTTGATAATCGCGAGCTGAGCCGCAGGATTCATGGCTGCTCCTCTGCTTGATAATCGCCCGCTGGGCCGCAGGATTCATGCCTTCTCAGCTGCTTGATAATCGCCAGCTGGGCCGCATGATTCATGCCTGCTCATCTGCTTGATAATCGCCAGCTGGGCCGGAGGATTCATGCCTGCTCATCTGCTTGATAATCGCCAGCTGGGCCGGAGGATTCATGCCTGCTCATCTGCTTGATAATCGCCAGCTGGACCGCAGGATTCATGCCTGCTCATCTGCTTGAAAATCGCCAGCTGGGCCGCAGGATTCATGCCTTCTCAGCCGCTTGAAAATCTCCATTGGGACTCATGATTCATGCCTGCTAATCTGCTTCATAATCGCAAGCTGGGCCGAAGGATTCATGCCTGCTCATCTGCCTGATAATCGCCAACTGGGCCGGAGGATTCATGCTTGCTCATCTGCTTGATAATCGCCATCTGGGCCGCATGATTCATGCCTGCTCATCTGCTTGATAATCGCCAGCTGGGCCGCAGGATTCATGCCTGCTCATCTACTTGATAGTCGCCAGGTGGGCCGCAGGATTCAGGCCTTCTCAGCTGCTTGATTCTTTCCTGCTGAGGCACATGATCGGTGCAGGAGAGCCACCTGATCAGCACATGAGCAGTCACATCATCAGCGACTCTCAGTCAACTGATCACTGCATGACAGCCACGTGATCAGTGCCTGCTGAGTTACGGGATTAACGCCTGCTCAGCTGCTTGATAATCGCCAGCTGAGCCACAGGATGCATGCCTGCTCATCTGCTTGATAATCGACAGCTGGCCCACATGATTCATGCCTGCTCATCTGCTTGATAATCGCCAGCTGGGCCGCAGGATTCATGCCTGCTCAGCAGCTTGATAATCGCCCGCTGGGCCACAGGATACATGCTTGCTCATCTGCTTGATAATCGCCCGCTGGCCGCAGGATTCATGCCTGCTCATCTGCTTGATAATCGCCAGCTGGGCCGCAGGATTCATGCCTGCTCATCTGCTTGATAATCGCCAGCTGGGCCGCATGATTCATGCCTGCTCATCTGCTTGATAATCGCCAGCTGGCCGCAGGATTCATGCCTGCTCATCTGCTTGATAATCGCCCGCTGGGCCGCAGGATTCATGCCTTCTCAGCTGCTTGATAATCGCCAGCTGGGCCGCATGATTCATGCCTGCTCATGTGCTTGATAATCGCCAGCTGGGCCGGAGGATTCATGCCTGCTCATCTGCTTGATAATCGCCAGCTGGGCCGGAGATTTCATGCCTGCTCATGTGCTTGATAATCGTCAGCTGGACCGCAGCATTCATGCCTGCTCGTCTGCTTGAAAATCGCCAGCTGGCCGCAGGATTCATGCCTGCTCATCTTCTTGATAATCGCGAGCTGAGCCGCAGGATTCATGGCTGCTCCTCTGCTTGATAATCGCCCGCTGGGCCGCAGGATTCATGCCTTCTCAGCTGCTTGATAATCGCCAGCTGGGCCGCATGATTCATGCCTGCTCATCTGCTTGATAATCGCCATCTGGGCCGCATGATTCATGCCTTCTCAGCTGCTTGATAATCGCCAGCTGGGCCGCAGGATTCATGCCTGCTCAGCTGCTTGATTCTTGCCTGCTGAGGCACATGATCCGTGCATGAGAGTTACCTGATCAGCACATGAGCAGTCACATGATAAGCGCCTCTCAGTCACCTGATCACTGTATGACAGCCATGTGATCAGTGCCTGCTGAGTTACGGGATTAGCGCCTGCTCAGCTGCTTGATAATCCCCAGCTGAGCCGCAGGATTCATGGCTGTTCATCTGCTTGATAATCGCCAGCTGTGCCGCAGGATTCATGTCGGCTCAGCTGCCTGATAATCGCCAGCTGGGCCGCATGATTCATGGCTCCTCATCTGCTTGATAATCTCCAGATGGCCCGCAGGATTCATGCCTTGCAGCATGCTTGATAATCGCCATTGGGCCACATGATTCACTCCTGCTCATCTGCTTGATAATCGCAAGCTGGGCCGCAGGATTCATGCCTGTTCAGATGCTTGATTCTTGCCTGCTGAGGCACATGATCCGTGCATGAGAGTTACCTGATCAGCACATGAGCAGTCACATGATAAGCGCCTCTCAGTCACCTGATCACTGTATGACAGCCATGTGATCAGTGCCTGCTGAGTTACGGGATTAGCGCCTGCTCAGCTGCCTGATAATCGCCAGCTGAGCCGCAGGATGCATGCCTGCTCATCTGCTTGATAATCGCCAGCTGGGCCACAGGATTCATGCCTGCTCATCTGCTTGATAATCGCCAGCTGGGCCGCAGGATTCATGCCTGCTCATCTGCTTGATAATCGCCAGCTGGGCCGCATGATTCATGCTTGCTCATCTGCTTGATAATCGCCAGCTGGGCCGCAGGATTCATGCCTGGTCATCTGCTTGATAATCGCCAGCTGGGCCGCAGGATTCATGCCTGCTCAGCTGCTTGATAATCGCCAGGTGGGCCGCCAGATTATTTCCTGCTCATCTGCTTGATATTTGCCAGCTGGGCCGCAGGATTCATGCCTGCTCAGCTGCTTGATAATCGCCCGCTGGGCCGCAGGATTCATGCCTGCTCATCTGCTTGATAATCGCCAGCTGGCCGCAGGATTCATGCCTGCTCATCTGCTTGATAATCGCCAGCTGGGCCGCAGGATTCATGCCTGCTCATCTGCTTGATAATCGCCAGCTGGGCCGCATGATTCATGCCTGCTCATCTGCTTGATAATCGCCAGCTGGGCCGCAGGATTCATGCCTGCTCATCTGCTTGATAATCGCCAGCTGGGCCACATGATTCATGCCTGCTCATCTGCTTGATAATCGCCAGCTGGGCCGCATGATTCATGCCTGCTCATCTGCTTGATAATCGCCAGCTGGGCCGCAGGATTCATGCCTTCTCAGCTGCTTGATAATCGCCAGCTGGGCCGCAGGATTCATGCCTGCTCATCTGCTTGATAATCGCCAGCTGGGCCGCAGGATTCATGCCTGCTCAGCTGCTTGATTCTTGCCTGCTGAGGCACATGATCCGAGTTGATCTGATCAGCACATGAGCAGTCACATGATCAGCGACCCTCAATCACCTGATCACTGCATGACAGCCACGTGATCTTGCCTGCTGAGTTACGGGATTAGCGTCTGCTCATCTGCTTGATAATCGGCACCTGAGCCGCAGGATTCATGGCTGTTCATCTACTTAATAATCGCCAGCTGGGCCGCAGGATTCATTCCGCCTCAGCTGCTTGATAATCGCCAGCTGGGACGCATGATTCATGCCCGCTCATCTTCTTGATAATCGCCAGCTGGGCCGGAGGACTCATGCCTGCTCATCTGCTTGATAATCGCCAGCTGGGCCGCATGATTCATGGCTCCTCATCTACTTGATAATCGCCAGATGGACCGCAGGATTCATGCCTTCGCAGCTGCTTGATAATCGCCATTGGGCCGCATGATTCATGCCTGCTCATCTCCTGATTCTTGCCTGCTGAGGCACATGATCCGTGCAGGAGAGCTACCTGATCAGCACATGAGCAGTCACATGATAAGCGCCTCTCAGTCACCTGATCACTGTATGACAGCCACGTGATCAGTGCCTGCTGAGTTACGGGTTTAGCGCCTGCTCAGCTGCTTGATAATCGCCAGCTGAGCCAAAGGATGCATGCCTGCTCATCTGCTTGATAATCGACAGCTGGCCCACATGATTCATGCCTGCTCATCTGCTTGATAATCGCCAGCTGGGCCGCAGGATTCATGCCTTCTCAGCAGCTTGATAATCGCCCACTGGGCCACAGGATTCATGCTTGCTCATCTGCTTGATAATCGCCAGCTGGCCGCAGGATTCATGCCTGCTCATCTGCTTGATAATCGCCAGCTGGCCGCAGGATTCATGCCTGCTCATCTGCTTGATAATCGCCAGCTGGGCCGCATGATTCATGCCTGCTCATCTGCTTGATTATTGCCATCTGGGCCGCATGATTCATGCCTTCTCAGCTGCTTGATAATCGCCAGCTGGGCCGCAGGATTCATGCCTGCTCAGCTGCTTGATTCTTGCCTGCTGAGGCACATGATCCGTGTTGGAGAACTCCCTGATCAGCACATGAGCAGTCACATCATCAGCGACTCTCAGTCAACTGATCACTGCATGACAGCCACGTGATCAGTGCCTGCTGAATTACGGGATTAGCGCCTGCTCAGCTGCTTGATAATCCCCAGCTGAGCCGCAGGATTCATGCCTGCTCATCTGCTTGATAATCGACAGCTGGACCACATGATTCATGCCTGCTCATCTGCTTGATAATCGCCAGCTGGGCCGCTGGATTCATGCCTGCTCAGCTGCTTGATAATCGGCCTATAGGCCGCAGGATTCATGCCTGCTCATCTGCTTTATAATCGCCAGCTGGGCGGCAGGATTCATGCCTGCTCAGCTGCTTGATAATCACCAGCTGGGCCGCAGTTTTCATGCCTACTCAGCTGCTTGATTCTTGCCTGCTGAGGCACATGATCCGTGTTGGAGTGCTCCCTGATCAGCACATGAGCAGTCACATGATCAGCGCCTCTCAGTCACCTGATCACTGCATGACAGCCACGTGAACAGTGCCTGCTGTGTTGCGGGATTAGCCCCTGCTCAACTGCTTGATAATCGCCAGCTGAGCTGCAGGATTCATGGCTGCTCATCTGCTTGATGATCGCCAGCTGGGCCACAGGATTCATGCCTGCTCAGCTGCTTGATTCTTGCCTGCTGAGGCACATGATCCGTGCATGAGAGCTACCTAATCAGCACATGAGCAGTCACATGAGAAGCGCCTCTCAGTCACCTGATCACTGTATGACAGCCACGTGATCAGTGCCTGCTGAGTTACGGGATTAGCGCATGCTCAGCTGCCTGATAATTGCCAGCTGAGCCGCAGGATGCATGCCTGCTCATCTGCTTGATAATCGCCAGCTGGGCCACAGGATTCATGCCTGCTCATCTGCTTGATAATCGCCAGCAGGGCCGCAGGATTCATGCCTGCTCAGCTGCTTGATAATCGCCAGCTGGCTGGCGGATTCATGCCTGCTCATCTGCTTGATAATCGCCAGCTGGGCCGCATGATTCATGCCTGCTCATCTGCTTGATAATCGCCAGCTGGGCCGCATGATTCATGCCTGCTAATCTGCTTCATAATCGCAAGCTGGGCCGCAGGATTCATGCCTGCTCATCTGCCTGATAATCGCCAACTGGGAAGGAGGATTCATGCTTGCTCATCTGCTTGATAATCGCCAGCTGGGCCGCATGATTCATGCCGGCTCATCTGCTTGATAATCGCCAGCTCGGCCGCAGGATTCATGCCTGCTCATCTACTTGATAGTCGCCAGGTGCGCCCCAGATTTCATGCCTTCTCAGCTGCTTGATTCTTGCCTGCTGAGGCACATGATCCGTGCAGGAGAGCTACCTGATCAGCACATGAGCAGTCACATGATCAGCGACTCTCAGTCAACTGATCACTGCATGACAGCCACGTGATCAGTGCCTGCTGAATTACGGGATTAGCGCCTGCTCAGCTGCTTGATAATCGCCAGCTGAGCCAAAGGATGCATGACTGCTCATCTGCTTGATAATCGACAGCTGGCCCACATGATTCATGCCTGCTCATCTGCTTGATAATCGCCAGCTGGGCCGCAGGATTCATGCCTGCTCAGCTGCTTGATAATCGCCCGCTGGGCCGCAGGATTCATGCCTGCTCATCTGCTTGATAATCGCCAGCTGGGCCGCAGGATTCATGCCTGCTCAGCTGCTTGATAATCGCCAGCTGGGCCGCAGGATTCATGCCTGCTCAGCTGCTTGATAATCGCCTGCTGGGCCGCAGGATTCATGCCTGCTCATCTGCTTGATAATCGCCAGCTGGGCGGCAGGATTCATGCCTGCTCAGCTGCTTGATAATCACCAGCTGGGCCGCAGGTTTCATGCCTGCTCAGCTGCTTGATTCTTGCCTGCTGAGGCACATGATCCGTGCATGAGAGTTACCTGATCAGCACATGAGCAGTCACATGATAAGCGCCTCTCAGTCACCTGATCACTGTATGACAGCCATGTGATCAGTGCCTGCTGAGTTACGGGATTAGCGCCTGCTCAGCTGCTTGATAATCCCCAGCTGAGCCGCAGGATTCATGGCTGTTCATCTGCTTGATAATCGCCAGCTGTGCCGCAGGCTTCATGTCGGCTCAGCTGCCTAATAATCGCCAGCTGGGCCGCATGATTCATGGCTCCTCATCTGCTTGATAATCTCCAGATGGCCCGCAGGATTCATGCCTTCGCAGCTGCTTGATAATCGCCATTGGGCCACATGATTCACTCCTGCTCATCTGCTTGATAATCGCAAGCTGGGCCGCAGGATTCATGCCTGTTCAGATGCTTGATTCTTGCCTGCTGAGGCACATGATCCGTGCATGAGAGTTACCTGATCAGCACATGAGCAGTCACATGATAAGCGCCTCTCAGTCACCTGATCACTGTATGACAGCCATGTGATCAGTGCCTGCTGAGTTACGGGATTAGCGCCTGCTCAGCTGCCTGATAATCGCCAGCTGAGCCGCAGGATGCATGCCTGCTCATCTGCTTGATAATCGCCAGCTGGGCCACAGGATTCATGCCTGCTCATCTGCTTGATAATCGCCAGCTGGGCCGCAGGATTCATGCCTGCTCATCTGCTTGATAATCGCCAGCTGGGCCGCAGGATTCATGCCTGCTCATCTGCTTGATAATCGCCAGCTGGGCCGCAGGATTCATGCCTGGTCATCTGCTTGATAATCGCCAGCTGGGCCGCAGGATTCATGCCTGCTCATCTGCTTGATAATCGCCAGCTGGGCCGCCAGATTCATGCCTGCTCAGCTGCTTGATAATCGCCAGCTGGGCCGCAGGATTCATGCCTGCTCATCTGCTTGATAATCGCCAGCTGGGCCGCAGGATTCATGCCTGCTCATCTCCTTGATAATCGCCAGCTGGGCCGCAGGATTCATGCCATGCCTACTCATCTGCTTGATAATCGCCAGCTGGGCCGCAGGATTCATGCCTGCTCAGCTGCTTGATAATCGCCAGCTGGGCCGCAGGATTCATGCCTGCTCATCTGCTTGATAATCGCCTGCTGAGCCACATCTGATCCGCCAGCCTGCTGCCTGCTCATCTGCTTGATAATCGCCAGCTGGGCCGCAATCATTCATGCCTGCTCAGCTGCTTGATAATCGCCAGCTGGGCCGCATGATTCATGCCTGCTCATCTGCTTTATAATCGCCAGCTGGGCCGCAGGATTCATGCCTGCTCAGCTGCTTGATTCTTGCCTGCTGAGGCACATGATCCGTGCCAGCTCAGCTGCTGATCAGCAAGCAGTCACATGATCAGGGCCTCAATCACCTGATCACTGCCTGACAGCCACGTGATCAGTGCCTGCTGAGTTACGGATTAGCGCCTGCTCAGCTGCTTGATAATCGCCAGCTGAGCCGCAGGATTCATGCCTGCTCATCTGCTTGATAATCGCCAGCTGGGCCGCAGGATTCATGCCTGCTCATCTGCTTGATAATCGCCAGCTGGGCCGCAGGATTCATGCCTGCTCAGCTGCTTGATAATCGCCAGCTGGGCCGCAGGGATTCATGCCTGCTCATCTGCTTGATAATCGCCAGCTGGGCCGCAGGATTCATGCCTGCTCATCTGCTTGATAATCGCCAGCTGGGCCGCAGGGATTCATGCCTGCTCATCTGCTTGATAATCGCCAGCTGGGCCGCAGGATTCATGCCTGCTCATCTGCTTGATAATCGCCAGCTGGGCCGGATTAGGCCTTCATGCCTTGCTAAGCTGCTTGATAATCGCCATCTGATAATCGCCAGCTGGGCCGCAGGATTCATGCCTGCTCATCTGCTTGATAATCGCCAGCTGAGCCGCAGGATCCATGCCTGCTCATCTGCTTGATAATCGCCAGCACATGATCAGCGCAGGATTCACCTGCCTGCTCATCTGCTTGATAATCGCCAGCTGAGCCGCAGGATTCATGCCTGCTCAGCTGCTTGATAATCGCCAGCTGGGCCGCAGGATTCATGCCTGCTCATCTGCTTGATAATCGCCAGCTGGGCCGGGGATTCATGCCTGCTCATCTGCTTGATAATCGCCAGCTGGGCCGCAGGATTCATGCCTGCTCACCGCAGCTTGATAATCGCCAGCTGGGCCACAGGATTCAGCTGCTTTATAATCGCCAGCTCATCTGCTGCTGATAATCGCCAGCTGGGGCGCAGGATTCATGCCTGCTCATCTGCTTGATAATCGCCAGCTGGGCCGCATGATTCGCATGCCTGCTCATCTGCTTGATAATCGCCAGCTGGGCGCGCATGATTCATGCCTGCTCATCTGCTTGATAATCGCCAGCTGGGCCGGAGGATTCATGCCTGCTCATCTGCTTGATAATCGCCAGCTGGGCCGCAGGATTCATGCCTGCTCATCTGCTTGATAATCGCCAGCTGGGCCGCAGGATTCATGCCTGCTCATCTGCTTGATAATCGCCAGCTGGGCCGCAGGATTCAGCCTGCTCACTGCTTGATAATCGCGCAGCAGGGCCGCAGATTCATGCCTGCTCAGCTGCTTGATAATCGCCAGCTGGGCCGCAGGATTCATGCCTGCTCATCTGCTTGATAATCGCCAGCTGGGCCGGGAGGATTCATGCCTGCTCATCTGCTTGATAATCGCCAGCTGGGCCGCAGGATTCATGCCTGCTCATCTGCTTGATAATCGCCAGCTGGGCCGAGGATTCATGCCTGCTCATCTGCTTGATAATCGCCAGCTGGGCCGCAGGATTCATGCCTGCTCAGCTGCTTGATAATCGCCAGCTGGGCCGCAGGATTCATGCCTGCTCAGCTGCTTGATAATCGCCTGCTGAGGCACATGATCCGTGTTGAGAGCTCCTGATCAGCACATGAGCAGTCACATGATCAGCGCCTGATCAGTCACCTGATCACCGCATGACAGCCACGTGATAAGTGCCTGCTGAGTTACGGGATTAGTGCCTGCTCATCTGCTTGATAATCGCCAGCTGGGCCGCAGGATTCATGCCTGCTCATCTGCTTGATAATCGCCAGCTGGGCCGCAGGATTCATGCCTGCTCATCTGCTTGATAATCGCCAGCTGGGCCGCATGATTCATGCCTGCTCAGCACTTGATAATCGCCAGCTGGGCCGCAGGATTCATGCCTGCTCATCTGCTTGATAATCGCCAGCTGGGCCGCAGGATTCATGCCTGCTCATCTGCTTGATAATCGCCAGCTGGGCCGCAGGATTCATGCCTGCTCATCTGCTTGATAATCGCCAGCTGGGCCGCAGGATTCATGCCTGCTCATCTGCTTGATAATCGCCAGCTGGGCCGCAGGATTCATGCCTGCTCATCTGCTTGATAATCGCCAGCTGGGCCGCAGGATTCATGCCTGCTCATCTGCTTGATAATCGCCAGCTGGAGGATTCACCTGCTCAGCTGCTTGATAATCGCCAGCTGGGCCGCATGATTCATGCCTGCTCAGCTGCTTGATAATCGCCAGCTGGGCCGCAGGATTCATGCCTGCTCATCTGCTTGATAATCGCCAGCTGGGCCGCAGGATTCATGCCTGCTCATGATGCTTGATAATCGCCAGCTGGGTGCCGCAGGATTCATGCCTGCTCAGCTGCTTGATAATCGCCAGCTGGGCCGCAGGATTCATGCCTGCTCATCTGCTTGATAATCGCCAGCTGGGCCGCAGGATCATGCCGCTCAGCTGCTTGATAATCGCCAGCTGGGCCGCAGGATTCATGCCTGCTCATCTGCTTGATAATCGCCAGATGGGCCCGCAGGATTCATGCCTGCTCATCTGCTTGATAATCGCCATTGGGCCGCTGAATGATCCACTCCTGCTCATCTGCTTGATAATCGCCAGCTGGGCCGCAGGATTCATGCCTGTCAGCTGCTTGATAATCGCCAGCTGAGGCACATGATCCGTGCCTGCTCTGCTCATCTGCCTGATAATCGCCAGCAGGCCATGATCATGCGCCTCTCAGTCACCTGATCACCGTATTCGACAGCCATGTGATCAGTGCCTGCATGATTACGGGATGCGCCTGCTCAGCTGCCTGATAATCGCCAGCTGGGCGCAGGGATTCATGCCTGCTCATCTGCTTGATAATCGCCAGCTGGGCCGCAGGATTCATGCCTGCTCAGCTGCTTGATAATCGCCAGCTGGGCCGCAGGATTCATGCCTGCTCATCTGCTTGATAATCGCCAGCTGGGCCGCAGGATTCATGCCTGCTCATCTGCTTGATAATCGCCAGCTGGGCCGCAGGATTCATGCCTGCTCATCTGCTTGATAATCGCCAGCTGGGCCGCAGGATTCATGCCTGCTCAGCTGCTTGATAATCGCCAGCTGGGCCGCATGATTTGCCTGCTCATCTGCTTGATAACGCTGAGTTGCCCAGGCTGGCCTGCCAGCTGCTTGATAATCGCCAGCTGGCCGCATTCATGCCTGCTCATCTGCTTGATAATCGCCAGCTGGGCCGCAGGATTCATGCCTGCTCATCTGCTTGATAATCGCCAGCTGGGCCGCAGGATTCATGCCTGCTCATCTGCTTGATAATCGCCAGCTGGGCCGCAGGATTCATGCCTGCTCATCTGCTTGATAATCGCCAGCTGGGCCGCAGGATTCATGCCTGCTCATCTGCTTGATAATCGCCAGCTGGGCCGCAGGATTCATGCCTGCTCATCTGCTTGATAATCGCCAGCTGGGCCGCAGGATGCTCATGCCTAATCATCTGCTTGATAATCGCCAGCCAGGGCCGCAGGATTCATGCCTGCTCAGCTGCTTGATAATCGCCAGCTGGGCCGCAGGATTCATGCCTGCTCAGCTGCTTGATAATGCCTGCTGAGGCACATGATCCGAGTTGAGAGCTCCTGATCAGCACATGAGCAGTCGCCAGCTGCGCCGCAATCACCTGATCACTGCATGACAGCTGCGTGATAATCGCCAGCTGAGTTACGGGATTAGCGCCTGCTCATCTGCTTGATAATCGCCAGCTGGGCCGCAGGATTCATGCCTGCTCATCTGCTTGATAATCGCCAGCTGGGCCGCAGGATTCATTCCGCCTGCTCATCTGCTTGATAATCGCCAGCTGGGCCGCATGATTCATGCCTGCTCATCTGCTTGATAATCGCCAGCTGGGCCGCAGGATTCATGCCTGCTCATCTGCTTGATAATCGCCAGCTGGGCCGCAGGATTCATGCCTGCTCAGCTGCTTGATAATCGCCAGCTGGGCCGCAGGATTCATGCCTGCTCAGCTGCTTGATAATCGCCTGCTGGGGCACATGCATCATCTCCTGATTCTCGCTCATCTGCACTGATCAGCACCAGAGCAGATCACATGATCAGCAGCTTGATAATCACCTGATCACCGCATGACAGCCACGTGATCTTGCCAGCTGAGTTACGGGATTAGCGCCTGCTCATCTGCTTGATAATCGCCACCTGAGCCGCAGGATTCATGCCTGCTCATCTGCTTGATAATCGCCAGCTGGGCCCAGGATTCATGCCTGCTCAGCTGCTTGATAATCGCCAGCTGGGCGCAGGATTCATGCCCGCTCATCTTCTTGATAATCGCCAGCTGGGCCGGAGGATTCATGCCTGCTCATCTGCTTGATAATCGCCAGCTGGCCGCATGATTCATGCCTGCTCATCTGCTTGATAATCGCCAGCTGGCGCAGGATTCATGCCTGCTCATCTGCTTGATAATCGCCAGCTGGGCCGCATGATTCATGCCTGCTCATCTGCTTGATTCTCGCCAGCTGGGCCACATGATTCATGCCTGCTCACCTGCTTGATAATCGCCAGCTGGGCATGATTCATCCTGCTCAGAGCTTGCCTGATCACCACATGAGCAGCCACATGATCAATGCGCCTGCCTGCTGATCACTGCATGACAGCCACGCTGATCATCGCCAGAGCCAAAGGATCAGCGCCTGCTCATCTGCTTGATAATCGCCAGCTGATTCTGATCAGCCAGCTGCTCATCTGCATGATAAGGCACCAGTTGGCTGGACTCCTATCAGCTTCATGAGCAGTCACATGATAATCGCCCTCAATGGGCCGATCATTCATGCTGTGATAATCGCCAGCTGAGTCGCGGGATTCATGCCTGCTCATCTGCTTGATAATCGCACCAGCTGAGCCGCAGGATTCATGCCTGCTCATCTGCTTGATAATCGCCAGCTGGCCGCAGGATTCATGCCGCTCAGCTGCTTGATAATCGCCAGCTGGGCCGCATGATTCATGCCTGCTCAGCTGCTTGATAATCGCCAGCTGGGCCACAGGATTCATGCTCATCTGCTCATAATCACCTGATCGCCAGCTGATCATGCCACTGTGATGATGCCTGCAGACAGCCAAATGTCAGCGCCTGCTCAGCTGCTTGATAATCGCCATTTTTTGATTGGCATTTATTTTCTGGAGCTGAGCTGTAGGAGTTGCTTGATATTTTTGCACATGAGCAGTGCTACATTTTCTCCCATTCTGAAGGCTGTCTTTCACCTGCTTGATAATCGCCAGATCGTGCCAGCTGGGAATTATTCATGCCTGCTCATTTGCTTGATAATCGCCAGCTGAGCCGGGCGGGATTCATGCCTGCTCATCTGCTTGATAATCGCCAGCTGGGCCGCAGGATTCATGCCTGCTCATCTGCTTGATAATCGCCAGCTGGGCCGCATTTCATGCCTCTCATCTGCTTGATAATCGCCAGCTGGGGCAATTGATCCTAGTCATTCTTGATTCGCCAGCTGGTTGACCATCTTCATGCCTGCACCACTTGATAATCGCCAGCTTTGGGCACGCAGGATTCATGCCTGCTCAGCTCCACTGATAATGCCAGCTGAGTTACGGGATTCATGCCTGCTCAGCTGCTTGATAATCGCCAGCTGGGCCGCAGGATTCATGCCTGCTCATCTGCTTGATAATCGCCAGCTGGGCTGCAGGATTCATGCCTGCTCATCTGCTTGATAATCGCATGAGCAGGGCACATGATTCATGCCTGCTCATCTGATTAGTCTGTCAGCCACGCGCCTGCCAGCTGGGTTACATGATTCATGCCTGCTCATCTGCTTGATAATCGCCAGCTGGCCGCAGGATTCATGCCTGCTCATCTGCTTGATAATCGCCAGCTGGGCCACAGGATTCATGCCTGCTCAGCTGCTGATAATCGCCAGCTGGGCCAGGATTCATGCCTGCTCATCTGCTTGATAATCGCAGCTGGCCGCAGGATTCATGCCTGCTCATCTGCTTGATAATCGCCAGCTGGGCCGCAGGATTCATGCCTGCTCATCTGCTTGATAATCGCCAGCTGGGCCGCAGGATTCATGCCTGCTCATCTGCTTGATAATCGCCAGCTGGGCCGCATGATTCATGCCTGCTCATCTGCACCTGATAATCGCCAGCTGGGCCGCATCAGTGCCCACCATTCATGCCTGCTCATCTGCTTGATAATCGCCAGCTGAGCCGCAGGATTCATGCCTGCTCATCTGCTTGATAATCGCCAGCTGGGCCGCAGGGATTCATGCCTGCTCATCTGCTTGATAATCGCCAGCTGGGCCGCAGGATTTCGCCTGCTCAGCTGCTTGATAATCGCCAGCTGAGGCCGCATGATCCGCAGGAGAGCTTGATGCCTCAGCCTGTCATCTGCTTGATAATCGCCAGCAGGGCCGCAGGATTCACTGCCTGCTCAGCCACTTGATAATCGCCAGCTGAGGCCGGGATTCGATTAGAGCGCCGCATAATCGGCAGCTCAGCTCATCTGCTGATAATCGCCAGCAGGGACGCAGGATCATGCCTGCTCATCTGCTTGATAATCGCCAGCTGGGCCGCAGGATTCATGCCTGCTCAGCTGCTTGATAATCGCCAGCTGGGTCGCAGGATTCATGCCTGCTCATCTGCTTGATAATCGCCAGCTGGCCGCAGGATTCGCGCGCCTGCTCATCTGCTTGATAATCGCCAGCTGGGCCGCAGATTCGCATGCCTGCTCAGCTGCTTGATAATCGCCAGCTGGGCCGCAGGATTCATGCCTGCTCAGCTGCTTGATTTTTGCCTGCTGGGCCTGGATCCATGCCTGCTCCATGCAGCTTGAGAGTTACCTGCTGGCCAGCACTGATGACAAGCAGTCACATGATCAGTCAACTGATCTGCTGATAATGACAGCCACGTGATCAGTGCCTGCTGAATTACGGGATTAGCGCCTGCTCATCTGCTTGATAATCGCCAGCTGAGCCGCAGGATGCATGCCTGCTCATCTGCTTGATAATCGCCAGCTGGCCCACATGATTCATGCCTGCTCATCTGCTTGATAATCGCCAGCTGGGCCGCAGGATTCATGCCTGCTCATCTGCTTGATAATCGCCAGCTGGGCCGCATGATTCATGCCTGCTCATCTGCTTGATAATCGCCAGCTGGGCCGCATGATTCATGCCTGCTCAGCTGCTTGATAATCGCCAGCTGGGCCGCAGGATTCATGCCTGCTCAGCTGCTTTATAATGCCAGCTGGGCCGCAAGATTCATGCCTGCTCAGCTGCTTGATTCTTTGCCTGCTGAGGCACATGATCCGAGTTGAGAGAGCCCTGATCAGCACATGAGCAGTCACATGATCAGCGCCTCTCAATCACCTGATCACTGCATGACAGCCACGTGATCTGTGCCTGCTGAGTTACGGGATTAGCGCCTGCTCACCTGCTTGATAATCGCCACCTGAGCCGCAGGATTCATGGCTGTTCATCTGCTTGATAATCGCCAGCTGGGCCGCAGGATTCATGCCGCGCTCAGCTGCTTGATAATCGCCACCTGGGCCGCATGATTCATGCCTGCTCATCTTCTTGATAATCGCCAGCTGGGCCGAGGATTCATGCCTGCTCATCTGCTTGATAATCGCCAGCTGGGCCGCATGATTCATGGCTGCTCATCTGCTTGATAATCGCCAGCTGGACCGCAGGATTCATGCCTTCTCAGCTGCTTGATAATCGCCATTGGGCCGCATGATTCATGCCTGCTCATCTGCTTGATTCTTGCCAGCTGAGGCACATGATCAGGAGAGCTACCTGATCAGCACATGAGCAGTCACATGATAAGCGCCTCTCAGTCACCTGATCACTGTATGACAGCCACACGTGATCAGTGCCTGCTGAGTTACGGGATTATGCCTGCTCAGCTGCTTGATAACGCCAGCTGGGACGCATGATTCATGCCCACCCATCTTCTTGATAATCGCCAGCTGGGCCGCATGATTCATGCCTGCTCATCTGCTTGATAATCCCCAGCGGGACCGCAGGATTCATGCCTTCTCAGCTGCTTGATAATCGCCATTGGGCCGCATGATTCATTCCTGCTCATCTGCTTGATAATCGCAAGCTGGGCCGCAGGATTCATGCCTGCTCAGCTGCTTGATTCTTGCCTGCTGAGGCACATGATCCGTGCAGCCTGCTGAGCTACCTGATCAGCACATGAGCAGTCACATGATAAGCGCCTCTCAGTCACCTGATCACTGCATGACAGCCACGTGATCAGTGCCTGCTGAGTTACGGGATTAGCGCCTGATCAGCTGCTTTTTTTTTTTTTTCCTCTAATTTTATTTTATTTTTAAACTGCTCAATTGTATTAATTTTGCCAAATATCAAAATGAATCCACCTGCTCATACATGTTTCCCATCCCGAAGCCTCCTCCTCCTCCCTCCCCATACCATCCTCTGGGCCGTCCCAGTGCACCAGCACACCATCCAGCATCATGCATCGAACCTGGACTGGCAACTGTTTCCTACATGATATTTTTACATGTTTCATTGCCATTCTCCCAAATCTTCCCAGCCTCTCCCTCTCCCACAGAGCCCATAAGACTGTTCTAACGCCAGTGGGCTCTTTCATGCCTGCTCATCTGTTTTATTGTTACCATCTTTCTAAATTCCATATATATCATCTGTTAGTATACTGTATTTATGTTTTTTCCTTCTGGCTTACTTCACTCTGTATAATAGGCTCCAGTTTCATCCACTGCTTAGAACTGATTCAAATGTATTCTTTTTAATGCGCTGAGTAATACTCCATTGTGTATATGTACCACAGCTTTCTTATCCATTCATCTGCTGATGGACATCTAGGTTGCTTCCATGTCTTGGCTATTATAAACAGTGCTAATCCCCATTTGGGGTACACGTGTCTCTTTCCTTCTGGTTTCTCAGATAATCGCCCAGCTGGGGCTGCTGGATCATAAGGCAGCTCTATTTGCAGTTTTTAAGCCATCTGGGCTGTGATTCCATAGTGGCTGTACTAGCTTGATAATCCCACCAACAGTGTAAAAGGCTTCCCTTTCTCCACACCTGCCAGCATAATCGCCATTTGTAGACTTTTTGGATTCATGCCATTCTGATCTGGTGAAATGGCCTCATAGTGGTTTTGATTTGCATTTCTCTGATAATGAGTGATGTTGAGCATCTTTCATGTGTTTGTTAGCCATCTGTATGTCTTCTTTGGAGAAATGTCTATTTAGTTCTTTTGCCCCATTTTTTGATTGGGTCGTTTGATTTTTCTGGGAGTTGAGCTGTAGGAGTTGCTTGTATATTTTTGAGATTAGTTGTTTGTCGGTTGCTTCATTTGCTATTATTTTCTCCCATTCTGAAGGCTGTCTTTTAACCGCCAGCTAGTTTCCTTTGATGTGCTGCTCTTTTGTGATTCTTAGGTCCCATTTGTTTATTTTGCTTTTATTTCCAATATTCTGGGAGGTGGGTCATAGAGGATCCTGCTGTGATGTATGTCTGAGTGTTTTCGCCAGCTCCTCTAGGAGTTTTATAGTTTCTGGTCTTACATTTAGATCTTTAATCCATTTTGAGTTTATTTTGTGTATGGTGTTAGAAAGCCAGCCAGTTTCATTCTTTTACAAGTCATCTGTTGATAGATTTCCAGCACCACTTGTTAAAGAGATTGTCTTTAATCCATTGTATATTCTTGCCTCCTTTGTCGAAGATAAGGTGTCCATATGTACGTGATTTATCGCCAGCTGGGCTTTCTATTTTATTCCATTGATCAATATTTCTGTCTTTGTGCCAGTACCATACTGTCTTGATAACCTGGCTTTGTAGTAGAGCCTGATAATCGCCAGCTGATTCCTCCAGTTCCATTCTTCTTTCTCAAGATGCTCATCTATTGATTTTTTGTATTTCCAGCAAATTGTGAAATTATTTGTGCCTAGCTGCTCAAGAATACTGTTGATAATCGCCAGCTGGGCCGCAAATTCAGAGGAAAGGTCAACTGCCAAACTCATTCTATGAGGCCGCCATCACCCCTACTCAAACTGACAAAGATCCCACAGAAAAAGAAAATTCGTGGCCAATATCACTGATGAACATAGATGCAAAAATCCTTAACAAAATTCTCGCAATCAGAATCCAACAACACATGGTCAAAAGATCATACACCATGATCAAGTGGGATTTATCCCAGGGATGCAAGCAGGATTCAATATCCGCAAATCAATCAATTGATAATACACCAGCTTAACCGCAGGAAAAATAAAACCATATGATTATCTCAATAGATGCGAGAAGCCTTTGACAAAATTCAACATCCATTTATGATAAAAAATCTCCAGAAAGGCAGGAATGGAGGAACATACCTCAACATAATAAAAGCTATATGACAAACGCCAACAAACATTATCCATGCCTGGTCAAAAAATTGAAAATTTCCTCTGGGCAGTCAGGAACAAGACAAGGGCTGCTCATTCTGCATTACTATTCAAGATAGTTTTAAAGATTTGCCTGCTCAGCAATCAGATAAGAAAAGAAATAAAAGGAATCCAAATTGAAAAGAAGAAGTAAGACTCTCACTATTTGCAGATGATAATCGCCAGCTAGAAAACCCTAAAGAATGCCTGAAAATTACTAGAAATAATCAATGACTACAGCTGGGACGCAGGATTAAAATCAACACACTGAAATCCTTGCCTTCTGGGCACAATAATGAGAAAACAGAAAGAGAAATGATAACAATTCCATTCACCATTGCAACAGAAAGAATAAAATACCTGATCATGTCTACCTAAAGAAACTGAAGACCTGCCTAAAAACTATAAAACGCTGGTGAAAGAAATCAAAGAGCCTGCTCATAGATTGATAATATACCATGTTCATGGATTCATGGAAGAATCATCTAGTTGATAATCGCCAGCTGGGCCAAAGCAATTCATTGATCAGCTGCTTGATAATCGCCAGCTGAGCCGCAGGATTCATGCCTGCTCATCTGCTTGATAATCGCCAGCTGGGCCGCCAGGATTCATGCCTGCTCATCCGCTTGATAATCGCCAGCTGGGCCACATGATTCATGCCTGCTCATCTGCTTGATAATCGCCAGCTGGGCCGCAGGATTCATGCCTGCTCATCTGCTTGATAATCGCCAGCTGGGCCGAGGATTCATGCCTTCTCAGCCGCTGATAATCTCATTGATAAGGACTCATGATGGAGGATCATGCTGCTAATCTGCTGATAATCGCCAGCTGGGCCGCAGGATTCATGCCTGCTCATCTGCCTGATAATCGCCAAGTGGGGCGGAGGATTCATGCCTGCTCATCTGCTTGATAATCGCCAGCTGGGCCGCAGGATTCATGCCTGCTCATCTGCTTGATAATCGCCAGGTGGGCCGCAGGATTCATGCCTGCTCAGCTGCTTGATAATCGCCAGCTGGGCCGCATGATTCATGCCTGCTCATCTGCTTGATAATCGCCAGTGGGCCGCAGGATCATGCCTGCTCATCTGCTTGATAATCGCCTGCTGGGCCTGATCACTGCAGGCCTGCTGCCATAATCGATCAGTGCCTGCCAGTTACTGATCATTAGCGCCTGCTCATCTGCTTGATAATCGCCAGCCACCAAAGGATCATGCCTGTTCATCTGCTGATAATCGACAGCTGGGATTCATGCCTGCTCATCTGCTTGATAATCGCCAGCTGGGCCAAAGGATTCATGCCTGCTCAGCTGCTTGATAATCGCCAGCTGGGCCACATGATTCATGCCTGCTCATCTGCTTGATAATCGCCAGCCGCATCAATGCCTGCAGATCATTCATGCCTGCTCATCTGCTGATAATCGCCAGCTGGGCCGCATGATTCGTGCCTGCTCATCTGCTTGATAATCGCCAGCTGGGCCGCATGATTCATGCCTGCTCATCTGCTTGATAATCGCCAGCTGGGCCGCATGATTCATGCCTGCTCAGCTGCTTGATAATCGCCAGCTGGGCCGCAGGATTCATGCCTGCTCAGCTGCTTGATTCTTGCCTGCTGAGGCACATGATCCGTGTTGAGAGCTCCCTGATCAGCACATGAGCAGTCACATGATCAGCGACTCTCAGTCACCTGATCACTGCATGACAGCCACGTGATCAGTGCCTGCTGAATTACGGGATTAGCGCCTGCTCAGCTGCTTGATAATCGCCAGCTGAGCCGCAGGATTCATGCCTGCTCATCTGCTTGATAATAGCCAGCTGGCCACATGATTCATGCCTGCTCATCTGCTTGATAATCGCCAGCTGGGCGCGCAGGATTCATGGCCTGCTCATCTGCTTGATAATCGCCAGCTGGGCCGCAGGATTCATGCCTGCTCATCTGCCTGATAATCGCCTGCTGGGCCGCAGGATTCATGCCTCCTTATCTGCTTGATAATCGCCAGCTGGGCGCAGGATTCATGCCTGCTCAGCTGCTTGATAATCGCCAGCTGGCCGCAGGATTCATGCCTGCTCATCTGCTTGATTCTCGCCTGCTGAGGCACATGATCCGCAGAGAGCTGCCTGATCATCACATGATCAGTCACCAGCTGGGCCTCTCAGTCACCTGATCACTGCCCCTTCTCAGCCACGTGATAAGTGCCTGCTGGGCGCGGGATTCATGCCTGCTCAGCTGCTTGATAATCGCCAGCTGGGCCGCAGGATTCATGCCTGCTCAGCTGCTTGATAATCGCCAGCTGGCCGAACATGATTCTATGCCTGCTCATCTGCACATAATCGCCAGCTGATCAATGCCTCTCAATCACCTGCTCATCTGCATGATAATCGCCAGCTGGGCCGCATGATTCATTCCTGCTCATCTGCTTTATAATCGCCAGCTGGGCCGCAGGATTCATGCCTTCTCAGCTGCTTGATTCTTGCCTGCTGAGGCACATGATCCGTGCCTGGAGAGCTGCCTGATAAGCGCATGAGCAGTCACATGATTCGCGCCTGTCACCTGATCACTGATAATCGCCACGTGATCAGTGCCTGCTGAGTTACGGATTAGCGCCTGCTCAGCTGCTTGATAATCGCCAGCTGAGCCGCAGGGATTCATGCCTGCTCAGCTGCTTGATAATCGCCAGCTGAGCCAAAGGATTCATGCCTGCTCATCTGCTTGATAATCGCCAGCTGGGCCCACATGATTCATGCCTGCTCATCTGCTGATAATCGCCAGCTGGGCCGCAGATTCATGCCTGCTCATCTGCTTGATAATCGCCAGCTGGGCCGCAGGATTCATGCCTGCTCATCTGCTTGATAATCGCCAGCTGGGCCGCAGGATTCATGCCTGCTCATCTGCTTGATAATCGCCAGCTGGGCCAGGATTCATGCCTGCTCATCTGCTTGATAATCGCCAGCTGGGCCACATTCATCCTGCCATCTTTTGATAATGCTTTCTGATTCATGCCTGCTCAGCTGCTTGATAATGCCAGCTGAGCCAAAGGATTCATGCCTGCTCATCTGATTCATAATGCTCATCTGCATGATTCAGCGCCAGCTGGGCCACCCAGCTGATTCATGCCTGCTCAGCTGCTTGATAATCGCCAGCTGAGCCAAAGGATTCATGCCTGCTCAGCTGCTTGATAATCGCCAGCTGGGCCGCAGGATTCATGCCTGCTCATCTGCTTGATAATCGCCAGCTGGGCATGGGCATGATTCATGCCTGCTCATCTGCTTGATAATCCAGCTGCTGGGCCGCAGGATTCATGCCTGCTCATCTGTGTTGATAATCGCCAGCTGGGCCGCATGATTCATGCCTGCTCATCACTGCATTGATAATCGCCAGCTGGGCGCCAGATTCATGCCTGCTCAGCTGCTTGATAATCGCCAGCTGGGCTGCAGGATTCATGCCTGCTCATCTGCTTGATAATCGCCAGCTGGGCCACAGGATTCATGCCTGCTCATCTGCTTGATAATCGCCAGCTGGGCCGCATGATTCATGCCTGCTCATCTGCTTGATAATCGCCAGCTGGGCCGCAGGATTCATGCCTGCTCAGCTGCTTGATAATCGCCAGCTGGGCCGCCAGGTTCATGCCTGCTCAGCTGCTTGATAATCGCCAGCTGAGCTGCATGATCATGCCTGCTCATCTGCTTGATAAGCCAGCTGGGGCGCAGGATTCATGCCTGCTCATCTGCTTTGATAATCGCCAGCTGGGCGCTGCAGGATTCATGCCTGCTCATCTGCTTGATAATCGCCAGCTGGGCTGCAGGATTCATGCCTGCTCATCTGCTTGATAATCGCCAGCTGGGCCGCCAGGATTCATGCCTGCTCAGCTGCTTGATAATCGCCACTGAGGCACATGATCCGTTCATGCCTGCTCATCTGCTGATAATCAGCCAGCTGGGCCGCGCCTTCATGCCTGCTCATCTGCTTTATAATCGCCAGTGAGGCCGCACGGGATTCATGCCTGCTCATCTGCTTGATAATCGCCAGCTGGGCCGCAGGATTCATGCCTGCTCAGCTGCTTGATAATCGCCAGCTGGGCTGCAGGATTCATGCCTGCTCATCTGCTTGATAATCGCCAGCTGACCGCAGGATTCATGCCTGCTCATCTGCTTGATAATCGCCAGCTGGGCCGCATGATTCATGCCTGCTCAGCTGCTTGATAATCGCTGGGCAGCTGGGCCTGCTCATCTTTTCATCGCCTGCTCAGCTGCCTGCTCAGCTGATAATCGCCAGCTGGGCCAAGGATTCATGCCTGCTCATCTGCTTGATAATCGCCAGCTGAGCATGATTCATGCCTGCTCATCTGCTTGATGATCATCGCCAGCTGATCAATGATTCATGCCTGCTCAGCTGCTTGATAATCGCCAGCTGGGCCGCCAATGATTCATGCCTGCTCAGCTGCTTTATAATCGCCAGCTGGGCCGCAGGATTCATGCCTGCTCAGCTGCTTGATAATCCCAGCTGGGCGCATGATCCGCATGCCTGCTCATCTGCACATGAAGTCACATGATCAATGCTGGGCAGTCACCTGATCACATGCCTGCTCAGCCACGTGATAATCGCCAGCTGAGTTACGGGGATTCATGCCTGCTCAGCTGCTTGATAATCGCCAGCTGGGCCGCAGGATTCATGCCTGCTCAGCTGCTTGATAATCGCCAGCTGGGGCGCATGATTCATGCCTGCTCATCTGCTTGATAATCGCCAGCTGGGCCGCAGGATTCATGCCTGCTCAGCTGCTTGATAATCGCCAGCTGGGCCGCAGGATTCATGCCTGCTCATCTGCTTGATAATCGCCAGCTGGGCCGCAGGATTCATGCCTGCTCAGCTGCTTGATAATCGCCACTGGGGAACGCATGATTCATGCCTGCTCATCTGCTTGATAATCGCCAGCTGGGCCGCATGGATTCATGCCTGCTCATCTGCTAGATAATCAGCCAGCTGCCTGCTCAGCTGCTGAGTTACATTGGGATTCATTCATGCCTGCTCATCTGCTTGATAATCGCCAGCTGGGCCACAGGATTCATGCCTGCTCAGCTGCCTGATAATCGCCAGCTGGGCCGCATGATTCCTGCTCAGGCTGCCTAATCGCCTGAGAGGCACATGATTCATGCCTGCTCAGCTGATTGATAATGCCATGAGCTGCAGGATTCATGCCTGCTCAGCTGCTTGATCCGCCAGCTGGAGAGCCTGATGATCGCATGAGCAGCACATGATCAGTGCCTGCTTCTCAATCGTCACCTGATCACTTTCATGCCTGCTCATCTGCGTGATAATCGCCAGCTGAGCCGCAGGATTCATGCCTGCTCATCTGCTTGATAATCGCCAGCTGGGCCGCAGGATTCATGCCTGCTCATCTGCTTGATAATCGCCAGCTGGGCCGCAGGATTCATGCCTGCTCATCTGCTTGATAATCGCCAGCTGGGCCGCAGGATTCATGCCTGCTCATCTGCTTGATAATCGCCAGCTGGGCCGCAGGATTCATGCCTGCTCATCTGCTTGATAATCGCCAAGCTGGGCCGCAGGATTCATGCCTGCTCATCTGCTTGATAATCGCCAGCTGGGCCGCAGGATTCATGCCTGCTCATCTGCTTGATAATCGCCAGCTGGGCAGCAGGATTCATGCCTGCTCAGCTGCTTGATAATCGCCAGCTGGGCCGCAGGATTCATGCCTGCTCATCTGCTTGATAATCGCCAGCTGGGCCGCAGGATTCATGCCTGCTCAGCTGCTTGATAATCGCCTGCTGAGCCACATGATTCATGCCTGCTCATCTGCTTGATAATCGCCAGCTGGGCCGCATGATTCATGCCTGCTCATCTGCTTGATAATCGCCAGCTGGCCGCAGGATTCATGCCTGCTCAGCTGCTTGATAATCGCCCGCTGGGCCGCAGGATTCATGCCTGCTCAGCTGCTTGATAATCGCCAGCTGGGCAGCTGGGCGCGGATTCATGCCTGCTCAGCTGCTCATCTGCTGCCTGCTGATAGGCCGGAGAGCTATTCATGCAGCACATGAGCAGTCACGCATGATCAGCGCCTCTCAATCACCTGATCACTGCTCAGCCACGTGATCTTGCCTGCTGGCCGTTAGGATTAGCGCCTGCTCAGCTGCTTGATAATCGCCAGCTGGGCCGCAGGATTCATGCCTGCTCAGCTGCTTGATAATCGCCAGCTGGGGCGCAGGATCCGTGCCTGCTCATCTGCCTGATAATCACCAGCTGGGCACATGATTCATGCCTGCTCATCTGTCACCTGATCATCGCCAGCTGGGCCGCAGATTCATGCCTGATCATCTGCCTGCTAATCGCCAGCTGGGCCGCATTATTCATGCCTGATCAGCTGCTTGATAATCGCCAGCTGGGCCGCAGGATTCATGCCTGCTCATCTGCTTGATAATCGCCAGCTGGGCCGCAGGATTCATGGCTGCTCAGCTGCTTGATTCTTGCCTGCTGAGGCACATGATCCGTGCAGGAGAGCTCCCTGATCAGCACATGATCAGTCACATGATAAGCGCCTCTCAGTCACCTGATCACTGTATTACAGCCACGTGATCAGTGCCTGCTGAGTTACGGGATTAGCGCCTGATCAGCTGCTTGATAATCGCCAGCTGAGCCGCAGGATGCAAGCCTGCTCAGCTGCTTGATAATCGCCAGCTGGGCCGCAGGATTCATGCCTGTTCAGCTGCTTGATAATCGCCAGCTGGGCCGCAGGATTCATGCCTTCTCAGCCGCTTGATAATCTCCATTGGGAGTCATGATTCATGCCTGCTCATCTGCTTGATAATCGCCAGCTGGGCTGCAGGATTCGTGCCTGATCATCTGCCTGATAATCGCCAACAGGGAAGGAGGATTCATGCTTGCTCATCTTTTTGATAATCGCCAGCTGGGCCGCAGGATTCATGCCTGCTCAGCTGCTTGATAATCGCCATTGGGCCGCAGGATTCCTGCCTGCTCAGATGCTTAGTTCTTGCCTGCTGAGGCACATGATCCTTGTTGGAGAGCTCCCTGAGCAGCACATGAGCACTCACATGATCAGCGCCTCTCAGTCACCTGATCACTGCATGACAGCCACGTGATCAGTGCCTGCTGAGTTATGGGATTAGCGCCTGATCAGCTGCTTGATAATCGCCAGCTGAGCCGCAGGATTCATGGCTGCTCCTCTGCTTGATAATCGCCTGCTGGCCGCAGGATTCATGCCTGCTCAGCTGCTTGATAATCGCCAGCTGGGCCGCATGATTCATGCCTGCTCATGTGCTTGATAATCGCCAGCTGGGCCGGAGGATTCATGCCTGTTCATCTGCTTGATAATCGCCAGCTGGGCCGGAGGATTCATGCCTGCTCATCTGCTTGATAATCGTCAGCTTGACCGAAGGATTCATGCCTGCTCGTCTGCTTGATAATCGCCACTGGGCCGCAGGATTCATGCCTTCTCAGCCGCTTGAAAATCTCCATTGGGACTCATGATTCATGCCTGCTAATCTGCTTCATAATCGCAACCTGGGCCGAATGATTCATGCCTGCTCAGCTGCTTGATAATCGCCATTGGGACGCAGGATTCATGCCTGCTCAGCTGCTTCATACTTGCCTGCTGAGGCACATGATCCGTGTTGGAGAGCTCCCTGATCAGCACATGAGCAGTCACATGATCAGCACCTCTCAGTAACCTGATCACTGCATGACAGCCACGTGATCAGTGCCTGCTGAGTTACGGGATTAACGCCTGCTCAGCTGCTTGATAATCGCCAGGTGAGCCGCAGGATTCATGGCTGCTCATTTACTTGATAATCGCCAGCTGGGCTGCAGGATTCATGCCTGCTCAGCTGCTTGATAATCGCCAGCTGAGCCACAGGATGCATGCCTGCTCATCTGCTTGATAATCGCCAGCTGAGCCACAGGATGCATGCCTGCTCATCTGCTTGATAATCGCCAGCTGGGCCGCAGATTTCATGCCTGCTCAGCTGCTTCATTCTTCGCCAGCTTAGGCACATGATCCATGTTGAGAGCTCCTGATCAGCACATGAGCAGTCACATGATCAGCGCCTCTCAGTCACCTGATCACTGCATGACAGCCACGTGATCAATGCCTGCAGAGTTACGGGATTAGCGCCTGCTCAGCTGCTTGATAATTGCCAGCTGCACCGCAGGATGCATGCCTGGACATCTGCTTGATATTCGCCAGCTGGGCCGAATGATTCATGCCTCCTTATCTGCTTGTTAATCGCCAGCTGGGCCACAAGATTCATGCCTTCTCATCTGCTTGATAATCGCCAGCTGGGCCGCATTATTCATGCCTGCTCAGCTGCTTGATTATCGCCAGCTGGGCCGCAGGATTCATGTCTGCTCAGCTGCTTGATAATCCTCCGCTGGGCCGCAGGATTCATGCCTGCTCAGCTGCTTGATTCTTGCCTGCTAAGGCACATGATTCGTGCAGTACAGCTACCTGATCAGCACATGAGCAGTCACATGATCAGCTCCTCTCAGTCACCTGATCACCGCATGACAGTCACGTGATCAGGGTCTCCTGAGTTACAGGATTATGCCTGCTCAGCTGCTTGATAATCGCCAGCTGAGCCGCAGGATTCATGCCTGCTCATCTGCTTGATAATCGCCAGCTGGGCCGAAGGATTCATGCCTGCTCATCTGCTTGATAATCGCCAGCTGGGCCGCAGGATTCATGCCTGCTCAGCTGCTTGATAATCGCCTGCTTGGTGGCAGGATTCATGCCTGCTCAACTGCTTGATAATCGCCAGCTGGGCCGCATGATTCATGCCTGCTCTTCTGCTTGATAAACGCCAGCTGTGCCGCAGGATTCATGCCTGCTCAGCTGCTTGATAATCGCCAGCTGGGCCGCAGGAGGATTCATGGCTGCTCATCTGCTTGATAATCGCCAGCTGGGCCGCAGGATTCATGCCTGCTCAGCTGCTTGATAATCGCCAGCTGGGCCGCAGGATTCATGCCTGCTCAGCTGCTTGATTCTCGCCTACTGAGGCACATGATCCCTGCTCAGCTGCTTGATCAGCGCCAGCTGAGCAGTCACATGATCAGCGCTCAGCTGCTCACCTGATCGGGGCGGCATGACAGCCACTTGATCAGTGCCTCCTGAGTTACGGGATTAACGCCTGCTCAGCTGCTTGATAATCGCCAGCTGAGCCGCAGGATGCATGCCTGCTCAGCTGCTTGATAATCGCCCGCTGGGCCACATGATTCATGCCTGCTCATCTGCTTGATAATCGCCAGCTGGGCCTCATTATTCATGCCTGCTCATCAGCTTGATAATCGCCAGCTGGGCCACAGGATTCATGCCTGCTCAGCTGCTTGATAATCGCAGGCTGTGCCCCAGGTTTCATGGCTGATCATCTGCTTGATAATCGTCAGCTGGGCTGCAGGATTCATGCCTGCTCATCTGCTTGATAATCGCCAGCTGGGCCGCATGATTCATGCCTGCTCAGCTGCTTGATAATCGCCAGCTGGGCTGCAGAATTAATGCCTGCTCAGCGGCTTGATAATCGCCCGCTAGGCCCAAGATTCCATGGCTGCACACCTGCTTGATAATCGCCAGCTGGCCCGCAGGATTCATGCCTGCTCATCTGCTTGATAATCGCCAGCTGGGCCGCATGATTCATGCCTGCTCAGCTGCTTGATAATCGCCAGCTGGGCCGCAGAATTAATGCCTGCTCAGCTGCTTGATAATCGCCCGCTAGGCCCAAGATTTCATGGCTGCACACCTGCTTGATAATCGCCAGCTGGCCCGCAGGATTCATGCCTGCTCTTCTGCTTGATAATCGCCAGTGTGGCCGCATGACTCATGCCTGCTCATCTGCTTGATAATCGCCAGCTTGGCCGCATGATTCATGCCAGCTCATCTGCTTGATAATCGCCAGCTGGGCAGCAGGATTCATGCCTGCTCAGCTGCTTGATAAACGCCAGCTGGGCCAGAGGATTCATGGCTGCTCATCTGCTTGACAAACGCCAGCTGGGCCGCATGATTCATGGCTGCTCATCTGCTTGATAATCGCCAGCTGGGCCGCAGGATTCATGCCTGCTCAGCTGCTTGATAATCGCCAGCTACGCCGCATGATTCATGCCTGCTCATCTGCTTGATAATCGCAAGCTGGGCCGCATGATTCATGCCTGCTCATCTACTTGATAGTCGCCAGCTGGGCCGCAGGATTCATCCCTGCTCAGCTGCTTGATTCTTGCCTTCTGAGGCACATGATCCGTGCAGGAGAGTTACCTGATCAGCACATGAGCAGTCACATGATCAGCGCCTCTCAGTCACCTGATCACTGCATGACAGCCACGTGATCAGTGCCTGCTGAATTACGGGATTAGCGCCTGCTCAGCTGCTTGATAATCGCCAGCTGAGCCACAGGATGCATGCCTGCTCATCTGCTAGATAATCGCCAGCTGAGCCGCATGATTCATGCCTGTTCATCTGCTTGATAATCGCCAGCCTGGCTGCAGGATTCATGCCTGAACATCTGCTTGATAATCGCCAACTGGGCCGCAGGATTCAAGCCTGCTCAGCTGCTTGATAATCGCCCACTGGGCAGCAGAATTCATGGCTGCTCATCTCCTTGATAAACGCCAACTGGGCTGCATGATTCATGCCTGCTCAGCTGCTTGATAATCGCCAGCTGGGCCGCATGATTCATGCCTGCTCACCTGCTTGATAATCGTCAGCTGGGCCGCAGGATTCATGCCTGCTCAGTTGCTTGATAATCGCCATTGGGACGCAGGATTCATGCCTGCCCAGCTGCTTAATTCTTGCCTGCTGAGGCACATGATCCGTGTTGGAGAGCTCCCTGATCAGCACTTGAGCAGTCACATGATCAGCACCTCTCAGTCACCTGATCACTGCATGACAGCCACGTGATCAGTGCCTGCTGAGTTACGGGATTAGCGCCTGCTCAGCTGCTTGATAATCACCAGCTGAGCCGCAAGATTCATGGCTGCTCATCTACTTGATAATCGCCAGCTGGGCCGCAGGATTCATGCCTGCTCAGCTGTTTGGTAATCGCCCGCTGGGCCGCATGATTCATGCCTGCTCATCTGCTTGATAATCGCCATCTGGGCCGGAGGATTCATGCCTGCTCATCTGCTTGATAATCGCCAGCTGGGCCGCATGATTCATGCCTGCTCATCTACTTGATAATCGCCAGCTGGGCTGCAGGATTCATGCTTTCTCAGCTGCTTGATAATCGCCATTGTGCCGCATGATTCATGCCTGCTCATCTGCTTGATAATCGCCAGCTGGGCTGGAGGATTCATGCCTGCCCATCTGTTTGATAATCGCCAGGTGGGCAGCAGGATTCGTGGCTGCTCATCTGCTTGACAAACGCCAGCTGGGCCGCATATTTCATGGCTGCTTATCTGCTTAATAATCGCCAGCTGGGCCGCAGGATTCATGCCTGCTCAGCTGCTTGATAATCGCCAGCTGGGCCGTATGATTCATGCCTGCTCATCTGCTTGATAATCGACAGCTTGGCCGCATGATTCATGCCTGCTCAGCTGCTTGATAATCGCCCGCTGGGCCCCAGGTTTCATGGCTGCACACCTGCTTGATAATCGCCCGCTGGGCCCCAGGTTTCATGGCTGCACACCTGCTTGATAATCGCCAGCTGAGCCACAGGATGCATGCCTGCTCATCTGCTTGATAATCGCCAGCTGGTAAGCAGATTTCATGCCTTCTCAGCTGCTTCATTCTTGCCTGCTTAGGCACATGATCCATGTTGGAGAGCTCCCTGATCAGCACATGAGCAGTCACATGATCAGCGCCTCTCAGTCACCTGATCACTGCATGACAGCCACGTGATCAATGCCTGCAGAGTTACGGGATTAGCGCCTGCTCAGCTGCTTGATAATTGCCAGCTGCGCCGCAGGATGCATGCCTGGACATCTGCTTGATATTCGCCAGCTGGGCCGAATGATTCATGCCTCCTCATCTGCTTGATAATCGCCAGCTGGGCCATAAGATTCATGCCTTCTCATCTGCTTGATATTCGCCAGCCTTGCCGCAGGATTCATGCCTGCTCAGCTGCTTGATTCTTCCCTGCTAAGGCACATGATTCGTGCAGGAGAGCTACCTGATCAGCACATGAGCAGTCACATGATCAGCGCCTCTCAGTCACCTGATCACTGCATGACAGTCACGTGATCAGGGTCTGCTGAGTTACGGGATTAGCGCCTGCTCAGCTGCTTGATAATCGCCAGCTGAGCCGCAGCATTCATGCCTGCTCATCTGCTTGATAATCGCCAGCTGGGCCGCAGGATTCATGCCTGCTCATCTGCTTGATAAACGCCAGCTGGGCCGCATGATTCATGCCTGCTCATATGCTTGATAATCGCCAGCTGGGCCGCAGGATTCATGCCTGCTCAGCTGCTTGATAATCGCCTGCTTGGTGGCAGGATTCATGCCTGCTCAACTGCTTGATAATCGCCAGCTGGGCCGCAGGATTCATGCCTGCTCAGCTGCTTGATTCTTGCCTACTGAGGCACATGATCCGTGCAGGAGAGCTTCCTGATCAGCACATGAGCAGTCACATGATCAGCGCCTCTCAGTCACCTGATCACGGCTTGACAGCCACTTGATCAGTGCCTTCTGAGTTACGGGATTAGCGCCTGCTCAGCTGCTTGATAATCGCCAGCTGAGCCGCAGGATGCATGCCTGCTCATCTGCTTGATAATCGCCAGCTGGGCCGCAGGATTCATGCCTGCTCATCTGCTTGATAATCGCCAGCTGGGCCGCAGGATTCATGCCTGCTCAGCTGCTTGATAATCGCCATTGGGACGCAGGATTCATGCCTGCTCAGCTGCTTAATTCTTGCCTGCTGAGGCACATGATCCGTGTTGGAGAGCTCCTTGATCAGCACATGAGCAGTAACATGATCAGCGCCTATCAGTCACCTGATCACGGCATGACAGCCACGTGATCAGTGGCTTCTGAGTTACGGGATTAGCGCCTGAACAGCTGCTTGATATCGCCAGGTGAGCGGCAGGATGCATGCCTGCTCATCTGCTTGATAATCGCCAGCTAGGCCGCAGGATTCATGCCTGCTCAGCTGCTTGATAATCGGCTGCTGGGCCGCATGATTCATGCCTGCTCATCTGCTTGATAATCGCCAGCTGGGCCGCAGGATTCATGCCTGCTCAGCTGCTTGATGATCGCCCGCTGGGCCGCATGATTCATGCCTGCTCATCTGCTTGATAATCGCCAGCTGGGCCCCATGATTCATGCCTGCTCATCAGCTTGATAATCGCCAGCTGGGCCGCAGGATTCATGCCTGCTCAGCTGCTTGATAATCGCAGGCTGGGCCCCAGGTTTCATGGCTGATCATCTGCTTGATAATCGCCAGCTGGGCTGCAGGATTCATGCCTGCTCATCTGCTTGATAAGCGCCAGCTGGGCAGCAGGATTCATGCCTGCTCAGCTGCTTGATAAACGCCAGCTGGGCCGCAGGATTCATGGCTGCTCATCTGCTTGACAAACGCCAGCTGGGCCGCATGATTCATGGCTGCTCATCTGCTTGATAATCGCCAGCTGGGCCGCAGGATTCATGCCTGCTCAGCTGCTTGATAATCGCCAGCTACGCTGCATGATTCATGCCTGCTCATCTGCTTCATAATCGCAAGCTGGGCAGCATGATTCATGCCTGCTCATCTACTTGATAGTCGCCAGCTGGGCCGCAGGATTCATCCCTGCTCAGCTGCTTGATTCTTGCCTTCTGAGGCACATGATCCGAGCAGGAGAGTTACCTGATCAGCACATGAGCAGTCACATGATCAGCGCCTCTCAGTCACCTGATCACTGCATGACAGCCACGTGATCAGTGCCTGCTGAATTAAGGGAGTAGCGCCTGCTCAGCTGCTTGATAATCGCCAGCTGAGCCACAGGATGCATGCCTGCTCATCTGCTAGATAATCGCCAGCTGAGCCGCATGATTCATGCCTGTTCATCTGCTTGATAATCGCCAGCTGGGCCGCAGGATTCATGCCTGCACATCTGCTTGATAATCGCCAACTAGGCCGCAGGATTCAAGCCTGCTCAGCTGCTTGATAATCGCCTGCTGGGCAGCAGAATTCATGGCTGCTCATCTCCTTGATAAACGCCAACTGGGCTGCATGATTCATGCCTGCTCAGCTGCTTGATAATCGCCATTGTGCCGCATGATTCATACCTGCTCATCTGCTTGATAATCGCCAGCTGGGCCGCATGATTCATGCCTGCTCATCTGCTAGATAATCGCCAGCTGGGCCGCAGGATTCATGCCTGCTCAGCTGCTTGATTCTTGCCTGCTGAGGCACATGATCCGTTCAGGAGAGCTACCTGATCAACACATGAGCAGTCACATGATCAGCGCCTATCAGTCACCTGATCACGGCATGACAGCCACGTGATCAGTGCCTGCGGAGTTACAGGATTAACGCCTACTCAGCTGCTTGATATCGCCAGCTGAGCGGCAGGATGCATGCCTGCTCATCTGCTTGATAATCGCCACCTGGGCCGCATGATTCATGGCTGCTCTTTGCCTGATAATCGCCAATTGGGCCGCATGATTCATGCCTGCTCATCTGCTTGATAATCGCCAGCTGGGCCGCAGGATTCATGCCTGCTCAGCTGCTTGATAATCGGCCGCTGGGCCGCATGATTCATGCCTGCTCATCTGCTTGATAATCGCCAGCTCGGCCGCATGATTCATGCCTGCTCATCTGTTTGATAATCGCCAGCTGGGCCGCAGGATTCATGCCTGCTCAGCTGCTTGATAATCGCCCGCTGGGCCGCATGATTCATGCCTGCTCTTCTGCTTGATAATCGCCAGCTGGGCCTCATGATTCATGCCTGCTCATCAGCTTGATAATCGCCAGCTGGGCCGCAGGATTCATGCCTGCTCAGCTGCTTGATAATCGCAGGCTGGGCCCCAGGTTTCATGGCTGATCATCTGCTTGATAATCGCCAGCTGGGCTGCAGGATTCATGCCTGCTCATCTGCTTGATAATCGCCAGCTGGGCCGCATGATTCATGCCTGCTCATCTGCTTGATAATCGCAAGCTGGGACGCAGGATTCATGCCTGCTCAGCTGCTTGATAATCGCCAGCTGGGCCGCATGATTCATGCCTGCTCAGCTGCTTGATAATCGCCAGCTGGCACGCAGGATTCATGCCTGCTCAGCTGCTTGATAATCGCCAGCTGGGCCGCAGGATTCATGCCTGCTCAGCTGCTTGATAATCGCCAGCTGGGCCGCAGGATTCATGGCTGCTCATCTGCTTGATAATCACCAGCTGGGCCGCATGATTCATGCCTGCTCATCTGCTTGATAATCGCCAGCTGGGCCGCATGATTCATGCCTGCTCATCTGCTTGATAATCGCCAGCTGGGACGCAGGATTCATGCCTGCTCAGCTGCTTGATAATCGCCAGCTGGGCCGCAGGATTCATGCCTGCTCATCTACTTGATAGTCGCCAGCTGGGCCGCAGGATTCATGCCTGCTCAGCTGCTAGATAATCGCCCTCTGGGCCGCATGATTTATGCCTGCTCATCTGCTTGATAATCGCCAGCTGGGCAGCAGGATTCATGGCTGCTCATCTGCTTGACAAAAGCCAGCTGGGCCGCATATTTCATGGCTGCTTATCTGCTTAATAATCGCCAGCTGGGCCGTAGGATTCATGCCTGCTCAGCTGCTTGATAATCGCCAGCTGGGCCGTATGATTCATGCCTGCTCATCTGCTTGATAATCGCCAGCTTGGCCGCATGATTCATGCCTGCTCATCTGCTTGATAATCGCCAGCTGGGCCGCAGGATTCATGCCTGCTCAGCTGCTTGATAATCGCCCGCTGGGCCCCAGGTTTCATGGCTGCACACCTGCTTGATAATCGCCAGCTGGGCCGCAGGATTCATGCCTGCTCATCTGCTTGATAATCGCCAGCTGAGCCACAGGATGCATGCCTGCTCATCTGCTTGATAATCGCCAGCTGGTCCGCAGATTTCATGCCTGCTCAGCTGCTTCATTCTTGCCTGCTTAGGCACATGATCCATGTTGGAGAGCTCCCTGATCAGCACATGAGCAGTCACATGATCAGCGCCTCTCAATCACCTGATCACTGCATGACAGCCACGTGATTAATGCCTGCAGAGTTACGGGATTAGCGCCTGCTCAGCTGCTTGATAATTGCCAGCTGCACCGCAGGATGCATGCCTGGACATCTGTTTGATATTCGCCAGCTGGGCCGAATGATTCATGCCTCCTCATCTGCTTGATAATCGCCAGCTGGGCCACATGATTCATGCCTTCTCATCTGCTTGATAATCGCCAGCTGGGCCGCATTATTCATGCCTGCTCAGCTGCTTGATTATCGTCCGCTGGGCCGCAGGATTCATGCCTGCTCAGCTGCTTGATAATCCTCCGCTGGGCCGCAGGATTCATGCCTGCTCAGCTGCTTGATTCTTGCCTGCTAAGGCACATGATCCGTGAAGGAGAGATACCTGATCAGCACATGAGCAGTCACATGATCAGCGCCTCTCAGTCACCTGATCACTGAATGACAGTCACGTGATCAGGGTCTGCTGAGTTACGGGATTAGCGCCTCCTCAGCTGCTTGATAATCGCCAGCTGAGCCGCAGCATTCATGCCTGCTCATCTGCTTGATAATCGCCAGCTGGGCCGCAGGATTCATGCCTGCTCATCTGCTTCATAATCGCCAGCTGGGCCGCATGATTCATGCCTGCTCATCTGCTTGATAATCGCCAGCTGGGCCGCAGGATTCATGCCTGCTCAGCTGCTTGATAATCGCCCGCTTGGTGGCAGGATTCATGCCTGCTCAACTGCTTGATAATCGCCAGCTGGGCCGCATGATTCATGCCTGCTCTTCTGCTTGATAATCGCCAGCTGTGCCGCAGGATTCATGCCTGCTCAGCTGCTTGATAATCGCCCTCTGGGCCCAGGATTCATGGCTGCTCATCTGCTTGATAATCGCCAGCTGGGCCGCAGGATTCATGCCTGCTCAGCTGCTTGATAATCGCCAGCTGGGCCGCAGGATTCATGCCTGCTCAGCTGCTTGATTCTTGCCTACTGAGGCACATGATCCGTGCAGGAGAGCTTCCTGATCAGCACATGAGCAGTCACATGATCAGCGCCTCTCAGTCACCTGATCACGGCTTGACAGCCACTTGATCAGTGCCTCCTGAGTTACGGGATTAGCGCCTGCTCAGCTGCTTGATAATCGCCAGCTGAGCCGCAGGATGCATGCCTGCTCATCTGCTTGATAATCGCCAGCTGGGCCGCAGGATTCATGCCTGCTCAGCTGCTTGATAATCACCCGCTGGGCCACATGATTCATGCCTGCTCATCTACTTGATAATCGCCAGCTGGGCCTCATTATTCATGCCTGCTCATCAGCTTGATAATCGCCAGCTGGGCCGCAGGATTCATGCCTGCTCAGCTGCTTGATAATCGCAGGCTGTGCCCCAGGTTTCATGGCTGATCATCTGCTTGATAATCGTCAGCTGGGCTGCAGAATTCATACCTGCTCATCTGCTTGATAATAGCCAGCTGGGCCGCATGATTCATGCCTGATCATCTGCTTAATAATCGCCAGCTGGGCCGCAGGATTTATGCCTGCTCAGCTGCTTGATAATCGCCCGCTGGGCCCCAGGTTTCATGGCTGCACACCTGCTTGATAATCGCCAGCTGGGCCGCAGGATTCATGCCTGCTCATCTGCTTGATAATCGCCAGCTGGGCCGCAGGATTCATGCCTGCTCAGCTGCTTGATAATCGCCAGCTGGGCCGCAGGATTCATGGCTGCTCATCTGCTTGATAAACCCTAGCTGGGCCGCATGATTCATGCCTGCTCAGCTGCTTGATAATCGCCAGATGGGCCGCAGGATTCATGCCTGTTCAGCTGCTTGATAATCGCCAGCTGGGCCGCATGATTCATGCCTGCTCATCTGCTTGATAATCGCCAGCTTGCCCGCATGATTCATGCCTGCTCATCTGCTTGATAATCGCCAGCTGGGCCGCATGATTCATTCCTGCTCATCTGCTTGATAATCGCCAGCTGGGCCGCAGGATTCATGCCTTCTCAGCTGCTTGAATAATCTCCATTGGGCCGAATGATTCATGCCTGCTCATCTGCTTCATAATCGCAAGCTGGGCCACGTGATTTATGCCTGCTCATCTGCTTGATAATCGCCAGCTGGGGCCGCAGGATTCATGCCTGCTCAGCAGCTTGATTCTTGCCTGCTGAGGCACATGATCCGTGCAGGAGAGTTACCTGATCAGCACATGAGCAGTCACATGATCAGCGCCTCTCAGTCACCTGATCACTGCACCCACGTGATCAGTGCCTGCTGAGTTACGGGATTAGCGCCTGCTCAGCTGCCGCCAGCTGAGCCACAGGATTCATGCCTGCTCATCTGCTTGATAATCGCCAGCTGGGCCGCAGGATTCATGCCTGCTCATCTGCTTGATAATCGCCAGCTGGGCCGCAGAATTAATGCCTGCTCAGCTGCTTGATAATCGCCCGCTGGGCCCAAGATTTCATGGCTGCACACCTGCTTGATAATCGCCAGCTGGCCCGCAGGATTCATGCCTGCTCATCTGCTTGATAATCGCCAGCAGGGCCGCATGATTCATGCCTGCTCATGTGTTTGATAATCGCCAGTGCGGCCGCGCGGATTCATGCCTGCTCATCTGCTTGATAATCGCCAGCGGGCATGCCGCATGATTCATGCCTACTCATCTGCTTGATAAGCGCCAGCTAGGCAGCAGGATTCATGCCTGCTCAGCTGCTTGATAAACGCCAGCTGGGCCGCAGGATTCATGGCTGTTCATCTGCTTGACAAACGCCAGCTGGGCCGCATGATTCATGGCTGCTCATCTGCTTGATAATCGCCAGCTGGGCCGCAGGATTCATGCCTGCTCAGCTGCTTGATAATCGCCAGCTACGCCGCATGATTCATGCCTGCTCATCTGCTTCATAATCGCAAGCTGGGCCGCATGATTCATGCCTGCTCATCTACTTGATAGTCGCCAGCTGGGCCGCAGGATTCATCCCTGCTCAGCTGCTTGATTCTTGCCTTCTGAGGCACATGATCCGTGCAGGAGAGTTACCTGATCAGCACATGAGCAGTCACATGATCAGGGCCTCTCAGTCACCTGATCACTGCATGACAGCCACGTGATCAGTGCCTGCTGAGTTACGGGATTAGCGCCTGCTCAGCTGCTTGATAATCGCCAGCTGGGCCGGAGGTTTCATGCCTGCTCATCTGCTTGATAATCGCCAGCTGGGCCGCATGATTCATACCTGCTCATCTGCTTGATAATCGCCAGCTGGGCCGCATGATTCATGCCTGCTCATCTGCTAGATAATCGCCAGCTGGGCCGCAGGATTCATGCCTGCTCAGCTGCTTGATTCTTGCCTGCTGAGGCACATGATCCGTTCAGGAGAGCTACCTGATCAACACATGAGCAGTCACATGATCAGCGCCTATCAGTCACCTGATCACGGCATGACAGCCACGTGATCAGTGCCTGCGGAGTTACAGGATTAACGCCTACTCAGCTGCTTGATATCGCCAGCTGAGCGGCAGGATGCATGCCTGCTCATCTGCTTGATAATCGCCACCTGGGCCGCATGATTCATGGCTGCTCTTTGCTTGATAATCGCCAATTGGGCCGCAGGATTCATGCCTGCTCAGCTGCTTGATAATCGCCAGTTGGGCCGCAGGATTCATGCCTGCTCAGCTGCTTGATAATCGCCCCCTGGGCCGCAGGATTCATGTCTGCTCATCTGCTTGATAATCGCCAGCTGGGCTGCAGGATTCATGGCTACTCATCTGCTTGATAATCCCCAGCTGGGCCGCATGATTCATGCGTGCTCAGCTGCTTGATAATCGCCAGCTGGGCCGCAGGATTCATGCCTGCTCAGCTGCTTGATAAACCCCAGCTGGGCTGCAGGATTCATGCCTGCTCAGCTGCTTGATAATCGCCAGCTGGGCCGCAGGATTCATGGCTGCTCATCTGCTTGATAAACCCCAGCTGGGCCGCATGATTCATGCGTGCTCAGCTGCTTGATAATCGCCAGCTGGGCCGCAGGATTCATGCCTGCTCAGCTGCTTGATAATCGCCAGCTGGGTCGCATGATTTATGTCTGCTCATGTGCTTGATAATCGCCAGCTGGGCCATGATTTCATGCCTGCTCATCTGCTTGATAATCGCCAGCTGATCGCATGATTCATGCCTGCTCATCTGCTTGATAATCGCCAGCTGGGCTGCAGGATTCATGCCTGCTCAGCTGCTTGATAATCGCCAGCTGGGCCGCATGATTCATGCCTGCTCATCTGCTTGATAATCGCCAGCTGGGCTGCAGGATTTATGCCTGCTCAGCTGCTTGATAATCGCCAGCAGGGCCGCAGGATTCATGGCTGCTCATCTGCTTGATAAACGCCACCTGGGCCGCATGATTCATGGCCGTTCATCTGCTTGATAATCGCCAGCTGGGCCGCAGGATTCATGCCTGCTCAGCTGCTTGATAATCGCCAGCTGGGCCGCATGGTTCATGGCTGCTCATCTGCTTGATAATCGCCAGCTGGGCCGCAGGATTCATGCCTGCTCAGCTGCTTGATAATCGCCAGCTGGGCCGCAGGATTCATGCCTGCTCTGCTGCTTGATAATCGCCCGCTGGGCCCCAGGTTTCATGGCTGCACATCTGCATGATAATCGCCAGCTTGGCCGCAGGATTCATGCCTGCTCATCTGCTTGATAATCGCCAGCTGGGCCGCAGGATTCATGGCTGCTCATCTGCTTGATAATCCCCAGCTGGGCCGCATGATTCATGCGTAGTCAGCTGCTTGATAATCGCCAGCTGGGCCGCAGGATTAATGGCTGCTCATCTGCTTGATAAACTCCCAGCTGGGCCGCAGGATTCATGCCTGCTCAGCTGCTTGATTCTTCCCTGCTAAGGCACATGATTCGTGCAGGAGAGCTACCTGATCAGCACATGAGCAGTCACATGATCAGCGCCTCTCAGTCACCTGATCACTGCATGACAGTCACGTGATCAGGGTCTGCTGAGTTACGGGATTAGCGCCTGCTCAGCTGCTTGATAATCGCCAGCTGAGCCGCAGCATTCATGCCTGCTCATCTGCTTGATAATCGCCAGCTGGGCCGCAGGATTCATGCCTGCTCATCTGCTTGATAAACGCCAGCTGGGCCGCATGATTCATGCCTGCTCATATGCTTGATAATCGCCAGCTGGGCCGCAGGATTCATGCCTGCTCAGCTGCTTGATAATCGCCCGCTGGGTGGCAGGATTCATGCCTGCTCAACTGCTTGATAATCGCCAGCTGGGCCGCAGGATTCATGCCTGCTCAGCTGCTTGATTCTTGCCTACTGAGGCACATGATCCGTGCAGGAGAGCTTCCTGATCAGCACATGAGCAGTCACATGATCAGCGCCTCTCTGTCACCTGATCACGGGCCTGACAGCCACTTGATCAGTGCCTTCTGAGTTACGGGATTAGCGCCTGCTCAGCTGCTTGATAATCGCCAGCTGAGCCGCAGGATGCATGCCTGCTCATCTGCTTGATAATCGCCAGCTGGGCCGCAGGATTCATGCCTGCTCATCTGCTTGATAATCGCCAGCTGGGCCGCAGGATTCATGCCTGCTCAGCTGCTTGATAATCGCCATTGGGACGCAGGATTCATGCCTGCTCAGCTGCTTAATTCTTGCCTTCTGAGGCACATGATCCGTGCAGGAGAGTTACCTGATCAGCACATGAGCAGTAACATGATCAGCGCCTATCAGTCACCTGATCACGGCATGACAGCCACGTGATCAGTGCCTTCTGAGTTACGGGATTAGCGCCTGATCAGCTGCTTGATATCGCCAGCTGAGCGGCAGGATGCATGCCTGCTCATCTGCTTGATAATCGCCAGCTAGGCCGCAGGATTCATGCCTGCTCAGCTGCTTGATAATCGCCAGCTGAGCCGCAGCATTCATGCCTGCTCATCTGCTTGATAATCGCCAGCTGGGCCGCAGGATTCATGCCTGCTCATCTGCTTCATAATCGCCAGCTGGGCCGCATGATTCATGCCTGCTCATCTGCTTGATAATCGCCAGCTGGGCCGCAGGATTCATGCCTGCTCAGCTGCTGATAATCGCCAGCTGGGTGGCAGGATTCATGCCTGCTCAACTGCTTGATAATCGCCAGCTGGGCCGCATGATTCATGCCTGCTCTTCTGCTTGATAATCGCCAGCTGTGCCGCAGGATTCATGCCTGCTCAGCTGCTTGATAATCGCCCTCTGGGCCCAGGATTCATGGCTGCTCATCTGCTTGATAATCGCCAGCTGGGCCGCAGGATTCATGCCTGCTCAGCTGCTTGATAATCGCCAGCTGGGCCGCAGGATTCATGCCTGCTCAGCTGCTTGATTCTTGCCTACTGAGGCACATGATCCGTGCAGGAGAGCTTCCTGATCAGCACATGAGCAGTCACATGATCAGCGCCTCAGTCACCTGATCACGGCAGCTGACAGCCACTCATCAGTGCCTCCTGAGTTACGGGATTAGCGCCTGCTCAGCTGCTTGATAATCGCCAGCTGAGCCGCAGGATGCATGCCTGCTCATCTGCTTGATAATCGCCAGCTGGGCCGCAGGATTCATGCCTGCTCAGCTGCTTGATAATCACCCGCTGGGCCACATGATTCATGCCTGCTCATCTGCTTGATAATCGCCAGCTGGGCCTCATTATTCATGCCTGCTCATCAGCTTGATAATCGCCAGCTGGGCCGCAGGATTCATGCCTGCTCAGCTGCTTGATAATCGCAGGCTGTGCCCCAGGTTTCATGGCTGATCATCTGCTTGATAATCGTCAGCTGGGCTGCAGAATTCATACCTGCTCATCTGCTTGATAATAGCCAGCTGGGCCGCATGATTCATGCCTGATCATCTGCTTAATAATCGCTAGCTGGGCCGCAGGATTTATGCCTGCTCAGCTGCTTGATAATCGCCCGCTGGGCCCCAGGTTTCATGGCTGCACACCTGCTTGATAATCGCCAGCTGGGCCGCAGGATTCATGCCTGCTCATCTGCTTGATAATCGCCAGCTGGGCCGCAGGATTCATGCCTGCTCAGCTGCTTGATAATCGCCAGCTGGGCCGCAGGATTCATGGCTGCTCATCTGCTTGATAAACCCCAGCTGGGCCGCATGATTCATGCCTGCTCAGCTGCTTGATAATCGCCAGATGGGCCGCAGGATTCATGCCTGTTCAGCTGCTTGATAATCGCCAGCTGGGCCGCATGATTCATGACTGCTCATCTACTTGATAATCGCCAGCTTGCCCGCAGTTCATGCCTGCTCATCTGCTTGATAATCGCCAGCTGGGCGCATGATTCATTCCTGCTCATCTGCTTGTTAATCGCCAGCTGGGCCGCAGGATTCATGCCTTCTCAGCTGCTTGAATAATCTCCATTGGGCCGAATGATTCATGCCTGCTCATCTGCTTCATAATCGCAAGCTGGGCCACGTGATTTATGCCTGCTCATCTACTTGGTAGTCGCCAGCTGGGACGCAGGATTCATGCCTGCTCAGCAGCTTGATTCTTGCCTGCTGAGGCACATGATCCGTGCAGGAGAGTTACCTGATCAGCACATGAGCAGTCACATGATCAGCGCCTCTCAGTCACCTGATCACTGCATGACAGCCACGTGATCAGTGCCTGCTGAGTTACGGGATTAGCGCCTGCTCAGCTGCTTGATAATCGCCAGCTGAGCCACAGGATGCATGCCTGCTCATCTGCTTGATAATCGCCAGCTGGGCCGCATGATTCATGCCTGCTCAGCTGCTTGAAAATCGCCAGCTGGGCCGCAGAATTAATGCCTGCTCAGCTGCTTGATAATCGCCCGCTAGGCCCAAGATTTCATGGCTGCACACCTGCTTGATAATCGCCAGCTGGCCCGCAGGATTCATGCCTGCTCATCTGCTTGATAATCGCCAGCAGGGCCGCATGATTCATGCCTGCTCATGTGTTTGATAATCGCCAGTGCGGCCGCATGACTCATGCCTGCTCATCTGCTTGATAATCGCCAGTGCGGCCGCATGATTCATGCCTACTCATCTGCTTGATAAGCGCCAGCTAGGCAGCAGGATTCATGCCTGCTCAGCTGCTTGATAAACGCCAGCTGGGCCGCAGGATTCATGGCTGTTCATCTGCTTGACAAACGCCAGCTGGGCCGCATGATTCATGGCTGCTCATCTGCTTGATAATCGCCAGCTGGGCCGCAGGATTCATGCCTGCTCAGCTGCTTGATAATCGCCAGCTACGCCGCATGATTCATGCCTGCTCATCTGCTTCATAATCGCAAGCTGGGCCGCATGATTCATGCCTGCTCATCTACTTGATAGTCGCCAGCTGGGCCGCAGGATTCATCCCTGCTCAGCTGCTTGATTCTTGCCTTCTGAGGCACATGATCCGTGCAGGAGAGTTACCTGATCAGCACATGAGCAGTCACATGATCAGGGCCTCTCAGTCACCTGATCACTGCATGACAGCCACGTGATCAGTGCCTGCTGAGTTACGGGATTAGCGCCTGCTCAGCTGCTTGATAATCGCCAGCTGGGCCGGAGGTTTCATGCCTGCTCATCTGCTTGATAATCGCCAGCTGGGCCGCATGATTCATACCTGCTCATCTGCTTGATAATCGCCAGCTGGGCCGCATGATTCATGCCTGCTCATCTGCTAGATAATCGCCAGCTGGGCCGCAGGATTCATGCCTGCTCAGCTGCTTGATTCTTGCCTGCTGAGGCACATGATCCGTTCAGGAGAGCTACCTGATCAACACATGAGCAGTCACATGATCAGCGCCTATCAGTCACCTGATCACGGCATGACAGCCACGTGATCAGTGCCTGCGGAGTTACAGGATTAACGCCTACTCAGCTGCTTGATATCGCCAGCTGAGCGGCAGGATGCATGCCTGCTCATCTGCTTGATAATCGCCACCTGGGCCGCATGATTCATGGCTGCTCTTTGCTTGATAATCGCCAATTGGGCCGCAGGATTCATGCCTGCTCAGCTGCTGATAATCGCCAGTTGGGCGCAGGATTCATGCCTGCTCAGCTGCTGATAATCGCCCCTGGGCGCAGGATTCATGTCTGCTCATCTGCTTGATAATCGCCAGCTGGGCTGCAGGATTCATGGCTACTCATCTGCTTGATAATCCCCAGCTGGGCGCGCATGATTCATGCGTGCTCAGCTGCTGATAATCGCCAGCTGGGCCGCAGGATTCATGCCTGCTCAGCTGCTTGATAAACCCAGCTGGGCTGCAGGATTCATGCCTGCTCAGCTGCTGATAATCGCCAGCTGGGCCGCAGGATTCATGGCTGCTCATCTGCTTGATAAACCCCAGCTGGGCCGC